>NC_048604.1:16178887-16445113 GCF_003668045.3 Cricetulus griseus | reverse complement strand
TTCTGAACTCAGTCACATGATGTGAAACTTTTTTTGCCACTGTTGAAAGATTATGAGGTCAGACCTTGAATTTCTTTCAGTGAGTGGTCTGAGCTTCCCCCAGAAGATTGTTAGTGGATTCTGTCTGGAGTTGAAGGCTGTTCTGTGAAGAGCTCCTTTGGCTGCCCACCTCCCCTGCTGTCTCTCTCACTCTGGCCGGTTTCTTTGAATTTCCAGTCTTTTTCTCTGCTTCTTGAGACAGTGTCTCACTAGTTAGTCTTGGCTGGCCTGGAATTCTGCATGTACACCGCATTGGCGTCACACTCATAGAGATCTGCCTGTTCTGGCCTTCGGAATGCTGGAATGACAGGCATTCGCCACCGTGTTCAGCATAGTCTCAATCGTTTTTTGGTTGTTTGTTTTTCATTAATTATTTTCTCTCCTATTTTACTTCATGACTGCAGTTTCCCCTCCCCTCTCTCCTCCCCGTTCCCCTAGCATCTCTGGTCCAGATCCACTACTCCTTTGCTTCTCTTCAGAAAAGGGCAGCCCTCCCAGGGATATCAACCAAACACGGCATATCAGATTTTAACAAGACTAGACACATTCCCCTCATATTAAGTCTGGATGAGGCAACCCAGTAGGAGGAAAGGGTCCCATAAGCAGGCAAAGAGTCAGAGACTGCCCCTGCTCCCACTGTTAGGAGTCTCAAAATAACACCAAGCTACACAACCGTAATATATATGCAGAGGGCCCACGTCAGTTCCATTCAGGCTCCTTGGTTGTCTCTAAGAGCGTCTATGAGCCCAGGTCAGTTGATTCTGTGGGTCATTTCCTTGTGGTGTCCTTGACCCCTTGGCTGCTACAACCCTTCGTCTTCCTCTTCCCCGGGATTTTGGAGCTCTGCCTAATGCTTGGCTGTGGTCTCTGCATCTGCTGGGTGAAGCCTCTCTGATGGTGATTATGCTTAAGTCTACAAGTATGGCCATCCTTTCATTGAGTTTATTTTTATTTTTATTTTTGCTGGCCATATTGTTTCTATCCTAGCTCTCTGCGCTATCCAGCCTCTGGTTCCTGGCCCTCCAGGCAGTGTCAGGTGTGGGCTCCCTCACGTGGCATGGGTCTCAAGTTGGACCAGTAATAGGTTAGCCACTCCCAGAAGTACTGAGACACCTTTACACCAGTACATTTTGCATTCAGGACAAATTGTAGGTCAAAGGCTTTGTGGCTGGTTTGCTGTCCCAGTCCCTCCACTGGAAGCCTTGCCTGTCTAGAGCAGATGGCTGCTCCAGTCCTCCATTACTAGGACTCTTCCCTCAGATCACCCTAGTAGATAGATGCCTGGGATTTTGCATTCTACTAGGTTTGTGTCTCAACCCTGAAATGCCCCCCAGTTACAATTGTCTTTCCCAGTACTGTCAGTCCATTTCCCCAGCTGACCCCGCCTGTCCCCATGTCCACACTCCCTGGCTCCCTGAAAAATCTATTCTATTTCCCCTTCCCAGTGAGTTCCATGCATCCCCACCCCTTGAGCCTTTCTCATCATTTAGCCTGCCTGGGTCTGTGGATTGCAGCATGATCATCCTTTGCAGCTAATATCAAACGGCTGAGAAACACTTCAAGAAACCTTCGTCATCCTTAGCCATCAATGCAAATCAACGTGACCCTGAGATTCTATCTTACACCTGTCAGGTTAAGTTAGGTGACAAACACAAGGAGCAGCTAGGTCATGGTGCTAAGGATGTGGAGAAAGGGGAACACGCGTGTCCTCTGCTGGTGGGAGTGCAAACTCTGGAAACCAGTGTGGGGGTTCTCAGCAAACTGGCAGTCAATCTCCCACAAGACCCAGCTATACTGCTCTTGGGCATATACCCTAAGGATGCTCAGTCATACCACAAGGACATTTGTTCTACTATGGTCATAGCTGCGTTATTTGTAATAGCCAGAACCTGGAAACAACCTAGAAGTCGTTCCACTAAAGAACACATGAAGAAATGTGGCACATTTATTTACACATTGGAGTATTACTCAGCTCTTTAAAGCAATGATATCATGAAATTGGTAGGCAAATGGATGGAACTAGAAAAAAACTTTTGTGTGAGGTAAGCGAGACCCAATATTACACGGTATGTACTCACTCATAAGTGGATATTAACTGAAAGGTAAAGGATAATCTTATTCTCACTCTTAATGAAGCCAGTGTGTGGAATTTCAAGGAATCCCCCCTTCATGTATCTCTCCATCGGGCCCATTTTCTTCTGTCTAATGCGTGACTTCACCCCACGAGGCTCAGTCATGTATTCAAGTCCTGTTGTTATGATGAACCTCATCCCTAAAGGTAATAACGTGTCACCTTTCCTTTTTGAGGACACCCACCACTGTGGGCATCTTACTTCTTTTCGTCACCCTATGGAACAGGTGGACTTTCCTCAGGTTACAAGAAGGCTAAGCAACAGACCAAAGACCATTGCCTATTTTATTGACTAATTTCAATTTGGAGCCGAGTCTGTGGCCCATAGGGACTTGATAAAGGGATGAGGAAAGGTATAGTACACATCAGATTTCTTGCATGCTAAGGCTGACAGCGAGGGAGTGGTAGCAAACAGGACTAGGAGGGTCTATGATAGTGACTGGTTTCCATCACAGGAGCTCTAGCTTAATTGGCGGGTTTTGAGCATGGCTCAGACGTGACCTACTCACAGGACCGCTGTGCCTGGCATCTCTCAGGGCTCCGAAATGAAATACTTGCAGGAGCCACACCCCTTCAAGAACACTACCTTGCCAGCCTGTGATTCACTCACATGAAACCCCACTACTACTGATGGCATCACCACAGACCCTGTTAAACATTGTCTGACCAGCTAGAGGCTGGCCCCTGTGTATGCTGAGTGAACATTGGATTTCATTGGTTCATCCGGGGACACCTTTCTGCCATAAGCTCTAGCCTTCCCAGGAAACATCGCAGTAATACCTTTCCAACCCTTGTGAGAAACCCCAGGCTTCCTCGGGGCAGTGCATTTCCATGACCGTCCTATGGTAAGGGGCATAACACAACAGAGGATGCGTGTTTCTCCTCTCAGCGCCTGCCATTGGCCAGCGGGGCTTTATGAGCACATGCAGTTCTGTCATTGGTTGTTGGTGTAACAATGCCCCCTGCTTAGCAGCTTCTCCTGAGAGGCTGGGGACCAGATTCCCGCTGAGCTGCTGGGGTGGTAGGATGTGCACAGTTGTCCTGAGTGCTGCCCAGTAGACATCTTCTACCACTTCCCAGAGTGAAGAGGAAATCAGGAGGTGACACTATGGGGGTCACGACGTCCAGGCCTTCGTGCTGCTATAGCAGCAGCTGCTCTGACTGTGGTACCCGCCGCTTTCTCAGGCTGTTGCGCAATGTAGTATACTTATTTCAGTGGAAGATTGAATCTTTTGAAAGAGGCCGGGTACAGCTGGAAGGTACTTTCCAGGCACTCAGTGCCCTAGTCTCTTCACCTCAGGACATGGAGGGTGTGTGTGTTTGTGGGAAAGAGAGAGAGAGAGAGAGAGAGAGAGAGAGAGAGAGAGAGAGAGAGAGAGAGAGAGAGAGAGAGAGAGAGAGAGAGGAGCGAGAGGGAGAGAGAGGGAGAGAAAGAGAGAGAGAGAGAGAGGCCTCCAGCTGTCTTCAGTGGCAGTTGAGTTGGAGGGTGTGCCTAGTCCCATAAATTGGGTGAACATTGAACCCTGTACCAAATTCAAATTCTCTTGGGGGACCAATGGGGAAAATTTTTGACCAATTCACAAGAGCTGGGACACAAAAGGCCCTTGAGAGCCTTTCTCCTACTTCCTGGAACCCCCACATTTGAGCATGGCCAATTGGGATTCAGTTTTCCTTCCTATCCCAGCTGGTGATTGAGGCAAGAAGGGAGTCAGTGCCAGGTCTTTGCCAAGCGTGTGAGATCAGGGGCACAGTTTACTACCCCTTGTAAGCTGAATCTCACTTGAAGTGAGCGCGAAAGCAGAAAGGTTGAAGGCTTTGGGTGCCTGGGGGTCTAGGGCAGTGTAAGAAGGTTTCCTGAAGTCATTCCAACTTGTGTCTGGTGTTTCTATGTGTCAAGCCTGTGGTTAACATTCATGAGCAACGCTTCAAGAGAAGCCCCAGTCTTGCCATGCCAATTCTCCAGCCATTTGATTGTGACATCATGAGGGCCAGAATTGTGACGCAAACCTAAGCTGCATCATGAAGGAGACCTGGGCCTGTCTCTCTCTTTGGTGACTTATTAGACAACATTTGACAGTAATTGTGGTCCTGGATGGAATGTGACCACAGAGCTTGACCTGTAAGGTGTACAAGACACCCCCAGTTGTAGGCGGTTGACAACTTTGTGTCAGTTAATGTGCACAACAGGAACCAGGAGACATAATTTCGTTACATGAGTAGAGAGGCTAATAAATGTGCTAGGGGTTACACCGAATATTGGTTAAAGACACTGTGCTTATAACCAAAGCTATATGGTTCCCAACAGGTGCCCATGAGCAGGGTCACCCAGTGCAGAACATGGCAAAGTCAGGATTTGAACCTGGACATTCTGCCTCCAGAATCTGAGAGGTCCCCATCAGGCTTCCTGTCCCTTGCCTGTTGTCCTCAAACCAGAAGCATTCTGCTTGCAGATGACATGGTTTTGTACCATATCATTTTGGGAGAGGATTCACCAGAGTGAGTTTTTGACTTTAAGATTAATTCATGACATCTGTTGTGTCCCCAATTCACAGGTGAGCCCAACACCAAGATTGTAAAAGGTATTGTGACAAGCTGTGGCAATGACTATGGCTGGATAGAAGACTGTGTCTTCTTCAGCACTGATGTTGTGATCGGCCCTCTTCCTCTTCAAGCTGGAGATAAAGTTTTGGCTTTTGTGGAGGAAGACCCACTGTCACATGACTTGAAAGCAACCGAAGTAAGCTTTGCATATGTGTGGGAAGACTCTTTTCCCATAGGGCTTTCAACCTTGGTATTGCCTTTTAATCTAACCTAAACTAACCTCCCCAGTGCTCATATACTGCTTGTCATGAAAGTTGTGTCACATCTGGACACAGACAGGTCTGTAGTGCAGTTCACTTGGGACTAGCCTCCTATAGCTGTAGTTGTTCTTTGCTTCTCTCTCTCCTATGTGTTTTTGGGGGAGAATGAGTGCCTGAGGGAGAGGAAGAGGCAGAAGGAGAGAGAGAGAGAGAGAGAGAGAGAGAGAGAGAGAGAGAGAGAGAGAGAGAGAGAGAGAACTCACACAGGGTGGTAGTGCTGTGTCTCACTCTACTGCCTGGGCGTCCTCATATTCCTGAAATTCTTCACCCTCATTCTGTGGAGCACGATGGACATGCCACCATACCCACCCCTGAGTTCCCACCTGTACACTGTAATGTCCCGAGTTGTCCCAGTGTTCAAACAGAAGGATCAACAGCGATAAGCAGTAGACACAGCACCATCTTGCAACAGTTTTGTGAGGTAAAATCTGTGTTTTCAGGGATCATTCACAAGAGGGGAATTGCTATCTGAAATGATGTGTGTTCACCTTTCAGAAAGCACTCACTGAGGGATCCGCTGTGTTCTCCCATTTGAGGGGTGAGATCCATGAGTTTACGGTTTCTGGACTCATGAAGTATAGCACGGAGAAGAGACTGGATGAAATTGTCTGCTACCTTTGCTGCACTCATCGAACTCCTTGCACCAGGCTGCCTCTTTTGCAGTGTCTATAAGGAAGGGCTCTGATCATCCACAGCCTTGCAAATCCTAGGAGGGAAAAGCAGCCTGAAAATTTCCCTGGGAGCTGGTGCAACTCTTCAGGAGTAGGCATTCATTTTTATCTTCTGACATCCACTGATCATCCCAGATATACTGTTACTGTTTGCATAGCAAGCAGAATGGGACTCTTAAGAAAAGGAACACATGAAGGCTTCATGGGTCATTGTCGCATCACCAGCTAATTCTAACTCACCCATGTCCTGTTTCTTATCAGAGTTAAGTTGCACCTGAACATTTAGCAAGACTGGATTCGACAATGTGCTCACACAGAAGGAGGAACCATATCTCAGTGTTTGTTTCTTTCCACAAAGTCGAGACAGCCTCCCCCCTCGCCCTTGCACGCATGCATGCAGTGCCTGTATTATATTGAAAGGCTGCTTGTGTGTTCCTCACAAACAACTCAATCTGGGTTCGCTCCCTGTTGTGTTAAGGGAATGGGGTTGGTGACAATGGGTCCTGGACATGAGGCTTCTGGGTAGGTTCACTGGGCGCTATGGCTATGAAGTTGTGTCGCATCTGGGCACAGACATGTCTGTAGTGCAGTTCACTTGGGAGTAGCCGCCATGGCAGTGGATAGACTAGTGCCTGGTATTTCACTTCTCAAGGAAAGTCAGTTTGAGGGAAATAACCATGGCATTGGTCGTGGCAGCTGGAAAGAGCCCAGTGTAGAAAGATTTCCCGATGAGCGGAGCTGTTTGCAACAAAGGAGCATGTCTTAAATCTGGAATCGTTGATTCTCTCAGGGCCCTTCCTAGTTCAGCCCTTCCCCAGGCCGTGTTAGAGACACAGGTGATTCCATTCTGATTTTGATCGTTTATATTGGTGCTTCCCCATCTGGTAGGTATGTGTCTTCTCTGAAGATGATAAGCCTAGAGATCCAGACTCCAAGATTCATGATTTGTCTGTGTGTGTTTCCCTCGTGAAGAAAGACATGATCTACATCGCCGATGAGTACTACTTCTACCTGGACAGCATTTCTAAAGGTACCATTTACATGCTAAAGGCTTGTCTCTTTTCACATTGGAGGCTGTAGTGCCCACATGGTTTGGCTGCAACAACTTAGCTGCATTCGGGGCTCTTTGTTATCTCTGGTCTTTCTTAGGTACTGAAAGAAGTACAATACAGGTATGAACAGGATATGTTTGCAAATATCACACTATTATGAACTAGGTGCTCATTAGTTGAGTGCTGACAGTAAAATAGGCACACATGTTTAATTCATGTGAGTATTCAACTCTGATAGCAAAATTATTAGAAATGCATACAAATCTTTACAGTTCTTAATGTTTACTCATCTTTAAATGTGTGTGTTTGTGTGTGTGTGTGTGTGTGTGTGTGTGTGTGTGTGTGTTGGTGTGTGCAGATGAGTACAGTTGCCTACAAAGTTCAGTAGAGAGTGTGCAATGTCTTGGAGCTGGAGGTATAGGTTGTTGAGAGCCACACAGAAAGTACTTTTTGAAAACCGTAAACTGTGCTGTGGCCAGAGTGATGGAGCAGATGGTTAAGACACATAGTTCTCTCCAGACAACCCGAGTCTTGATCCTAATACCCCTGTGTATATATGGATGCAGGAGAGGCAGAGAGACACAGAGACAGATAGGGTGGGGGATACAATGAGAGGGGGAAGAAAGCAAGAGAGGAGGAGAGAGAGAAAGAGGGAGAGAGGAAATAGAAGATTAAAGAAAGGAAATAGCAAGAGGCATCTCTAGAGAAGGACTTAGTGGGGAGGCAGGCAAGAAAGAGAGAGGGAGGCCCAGAGAGGGAAGAAGAGGGGGGAGGGAGGGATGTAGAGGGAGATGAGACAGATGACTGGAGAGAGGGAGTGAATGACGGTGCTCGAGGGAAAGGGGCAGGAAGAGAAAGAGACAGGGGAGGGAAGAGAACGGGTCGGGGAGAGATGGGAGATGGAGAGAGAGCATGAGAGAAGGGAGAGAGAGAGCTCTAGAGAAGCGAGATGGGGACAGAATGGAAAGGAGAGGGGAGCGATGGGCAGTGAGGGAGAGAAAGGGAAAGAGAAATAGGGAAGTAAAGATGGGCATGGAGAGAAAAGAGGGAAATAGAGAAAGAAGGAGATGATAAGCAGAGAGGGTGAGGCAAAGAGATACACAGGAGGGAGATGGAGAGAAAATCAGGGAGGAGGTCGGAGAAGGGGAGAGATCTTGGAGGGAGAAAGGGAGAAGGGGGACAGGAAGCGGTAGAGGGGGGTAAAGGAAAAGAGAGTGGGGGAAACGGAGAGGCAGGGAGGGAGAAGGAGGAGAGGGAGAGGGAGATGGAGAGAGGGGATGAGACAGGATAGAAAAAAGGATCTGGAGAGCAGGGGAGATGGAATGAGAGCGGGAGAGACAGATAGAGTCAGAGAGAGGGAGATGGAGAGACAAGCGAGGGAGGAAGAGAGAGAGGAGAGGAAGGAAGACAGGCAGGGAGGGGAGGAATAGAGAGGAGGGACAGAGAGGGTGGGCTAAGGGAAAGAGATAGACAGAGGGAGAGATAGAGATGAGGAGCCAGATAGACAGGGAGGGAGAGATATGGAGGAGCAGATGAAGGGAGGAAGAGGATTATGGACAGGAAGAGAGAGGGAAGGGGTGCAGGGAGGAAGAGAGGAAGTGTGAGGGAGAGGGGTGCAGGGAGGAAGACATGAAAACAGACAGGAAGGGAGAGGAAGGGAGAAGTGGACTCAAGACCATGTTGTGGGTGGAGCAGAGGGCAGGAGAGAAATAGACAGTCATAAGGAGGAAGAGAGAGGGAAGGAGGGGGACAAATGGAAGCAGGGTAGGAGAGAGGTGAGGGCGGAGAGGGAGTAGAGAGACTGAGGGTGAGAGGTGGAGGGAAAGAGGGGTATATGGGCAGGGAGATGTCTAAGGAGAGAGAAATGGAGGGCACAAGGGAAACAAGAGGGACAGAGAGGGAGAAAAAGGAAGAGAGACACTGTCAGTTATGGAGGGAGGGAGGGAGGGAGGGAGGGAGGGGTGGAGTGTGGTACAGAGGGTGGGGAAGGGAGACAGAAAGCAAGGGGCACATAGAGGGATGAAGAGATGGGAGGGGGAGATAGAGAGGGAGCGGCATAGAGAGAGGGCAGGAGAGAGAAGAGAGCAAGTGGGAGAGTGGGAAGGACAGAGAGGGAGGAAGAGAGGGACAAGACAGAGAAAGATAAAGGGGAGGGGAATACAGACAGTGAGGGAGCAAGAGAGAGAGGGGAAAGCAGACAGAGAACTACCTAGTTTGAAGACTACTTAGAACTACTTAGTCTGGAATACATGACCTGCTGTGTCAAAAAGCACACTCTGACTGTGACCAATTAAGCAGGAAATCGTCCAGTGTTCCCAAAGAAATGGCCTGTAATGTCATTGTCCATTTGTCCACTTGACTGGGCTAAGGGAAAGGAGTAAAACCGATGTCTAAAAGTTATGGATTTCTGAGCCTAGTGGTGGTGATGCACAACTTTAATCCCAGCACTCCTGAAGCAGAGGCAGGCAGAACTCTGTGAGTTCGAGGCCAGCCTGGTATATAAAGTGAGTTTCTGGACAGCAGGGAGAAGCCCTGTCTTGAAAAACCAACCAAACAACCAAAGAAGAATTACAATTTCTTTTCTGGCTGGAAGATTCATAAGCTATATGTGCTTTATACCAAATACTCAGTTGATCATGGTACCACAAGTCCTTGCAACCATTGAAATTTCATGTAATTGCTCTTATACAGAGCCTTCTAATAGACGAGACTGGAGGTAGATGGCAGAATTTTAAACTCAATTTTCTTTTAGCTATCTTAGGTTTTACACCTTATGAGGGGGACTGGCTCGAGATCGGGTATTCTGCCAAAGAAGGATCGTCAAAGATCTCAATACACTCACTGAAGGCCACACAGTGTAAGCGCCTGGAGGAGGTAACTGCTTTTCTGTATTGTTGGTGTGTTTCAAAGCCACCTTTAGTGATGTTTGTGACCAGCTATCTGTTCACGGTGTTCTGGGGAATATGAACATGCGGAAGATATCTCCTCGACCTAATTTTTCAGTGGTAGGACTTTAAACAATTAACGAAAGATAACAGAGAACATGGAAATACCATTCTGAGTCACAGGGCTTACCACTTGGACACATGTTATGTGTGCTATTCTAAAAAGAACAGGGGAAAAGATGAGCAGTCCAGAGAACACTGTGAGGAAATTGGAAATGATAAATGGGCCTGGGGCTGGCGTGCTGGTTCAGCTAGCCTGAAAATGAGTCTTCTATACAGGTTCAGACAAAATCCTGAGCTTCAAGAGAGATGGGGTCTGGGAGGTAACAGTATACTTCATGCTGGTTTCGTGTCAATCCTTGGTCTGTCCACATCAACCCCAGCGGCTAAAGGCCACTGATGACTAATACTTTGGACATGGCCTCTCCTCAGCTGGACAGAGCCACAAGAGGTTCATCTGTGGAAGGGAGTGTGTGACTCAGCACCCCAGGGTTGGCGGTGTAATGGGCAGAACAGGGCAAGTTGCCTGGGTGGGTCAGCAAGTGTTTAGAGCCAGGGTGTGGAGGAACAGGGGCTGTCCAGGGGTTCAGTTTTCCCATACTCAGAGCCACACTTTGTCTTGACAGGTCCGTATAACTAGCATGCACAGACGAAAAGGAGTGTTGAATCATACCATCTTCTTCACCTTAGAATCACTGAAACGCCCCGTGGGCTACACCCCTCATGCAGGCCAACTTGTCAGCGCGGTGATAGTGCAAAGCATCCGGCCCAACTACAACTGGAGGGCAATCTCCATGACTCCAGTGCTCATGATGTAGGGGCCGGGGCCCTGAGAGCCCTCTTCATGTGCTTTCTATCAGTACAGGGCCTCATTTAAAGCAAACGCTTATGTTAGGAATTTTAAAGAAAATGGTATGTGAATTTTCTGGCCACTATACTGCTTAGATCTCTCTCCAGGGAGAGGGCACTCGGTGTGGGAAGGGACTTTATCCATCAGAACACATGCTAGCTGCCTCTTGATGGCAGCAATGCCAGCATATGACCAGTTGAAATGCCCAGACTTCTGAGACCAGCAGTGTGCCCTCTGCTGCCACTGGGGCTGGTTTGTCCCATGAGGAATGCAGAAGAAAAAGCATTTGACAGCCAGCTGCTTGCTGGGTTCCATGTGGAGTCTGCTCATGGGGGGTGTGGTGTTTGTTTGCCCATGGCGTTTTCACTCTCCTACACCTACTCAATTGTTACAGTCATTATCTGCCTGGGGTCCATCTTCCCATGCTAGACTGTAAGTGTTGTCATCATAGCAAACCCTCCGATCGCAGGAAAGAAGGACGGAGTTCACATTACTAATTTTAACAATTGAATTTAAGAGCATCAGTAGTGTTTACCCATAGCGAACTGACCGTCCATTCCCAGGCAAAGAATTTTCAGCATGCCACTAACACATAGTTGAGTCTTCACACATAACATCAGTCTGACCCTTAGGTTTTGGGGCCCTGTGATCCTGCAGAAGGGGTCGATGTCAGGGACCTGGTGGGATGATTGGGCCCCAGATGGTGGAGTTCCGGGACTCGGGTACATGATTGTGCTGGCTGAAGGCAAATAGCCCACCATCAGGGCTGCTGGTAGTGCTTTTCTGATCAAGGTGCTCTGACCCCTAGGGAGCTCTTTTTCACTTGAATCCCTAAATCCAGGGTGGATATATCTCTGAGTCCCCACTGGAAAGCGTCCTACTTGGAAATGCTGGGCCCTCTTTTCATATCCATTGCTTCACTGGCTTCCCCTTAGACTGTGGCCTCTTTCTCACTCATGACACCCATTCTTCTATCTACGCAGTCTTCAACCTTTACTCCCAGTCTCCTGGCTTCTTCCACTTCCTCCTACTCTGTTCCCCAGGAGCCTGTTCTCTCTTGACCCCTGCTGTCCTCTGCAGCCTCCTCTCCCCATCTCTAGCATAATTTCCTGAACTTCCTGCCCTACTTAGCGCCCTATTGCCCTCCTGCTCTCCAGCCATCTGCCCTCCTCCTTGGTACCATTGTCAAACCCTAGTCTTCTACATGGCTTTACCCCCACATCCTCCTTTGCTGCCTTGCCCTGCGCTGCCTGCTTTCTTGCCCTCTGTTGAGACCCTGACTTTCTAACCCTTCTGACAACTTTCCCCAAGTTCTTTTTCTCCCTTAAAAGCGACCCTCCATCATACTTGCATCTTTCTCTGAGTTCCTGCCCTCCCCTGCATTCCTCCTAAGCCTACCACCCTCTTTATATACCTAAAACACCCTGAAACCTCCTACAGTCACCCTGGACCTGTTTCCCGGCCCCTTATTGTGCCTTTAACTACTGCCCCTTATCTTAGCATCTTGCACTTTGCCTGAGCCTTATACCTTGCCGTAGGTTCTCCAAATCCCAGTGCCTTCTGCCATGATAAACACACTCCTAGTGTGAGTGTTCCCCCAGCCTGGTGCCAGATCCCTACCTTTTTAGCCTTCCTTGAACGGCATTCAAAATCGTTCGACTCCTAACACCTAGCTGAGCCGCCTCTCCTGAACCCAGCTTTCATTCCTCCCTAGAGCCTTCTGTCTTCCTGTACAATCTTGTACTAACCCACCAAGCCACATGACCCTCTGCCTCTCTCCAACTTTCTTTCCTCCCCCAGGCACGCACCATTAGTTTGAGACTCCTGTCCTACTCTGAGATCATCTACAGTCTGTCATGCTCACACCATCCCCTGAGGCTCCTACTCTCCTTAGTCAACTTCCTGCATCCTCCACAGGCTCCTATACTGCCAGAGTCGTCTGCCCTCTGCCAGACACTGGCTTCCTTCAAGAAACTTCTCTGTCTCTGCCAGTTTCACCATAAGGCTCCTGTCCCTACCCTTCCCAGGCTCCTACACCCCAACATGTTACCATCCTGTGGGCTCTTATTATACTCAGCCTAGTTCTTCTGGCCACCTTCTCACCCTACTCTCCTCTTTCACTTCTTGTGCACCTACAGTACTCTGGGCTCAAGCTCACCCTTCTGCCCTCTCTCCCAAGCTCCTTACTTTCTGGAGCCTCCAGCCTTCATCCCCTCTTTCCATTCTGGACCCTGTGGTCCTGTACAGACTTCTGCCATTCACTAGCCCACCTAACATTCCCCTCCAACCTTGTGATCACCACCTCAGAGCCCTCTGCCTTTTCCAGAATCCTGTCATCCTCAGCCTCTAGCTGTCCTACCTAGGTTTATGTCCTCCCACTATACCCCGAAACTCCTGAGGGCCTAGTGAGGCAACAATAGGCCTGCTTGCTCCCATAGCCTCCAGCCACATATCTAGCGCCCGCAACAGATTTGCCCTCCAATTGAGCCTTTCACCCAAATTCATTTTCATTCGCCTTCCTGGACTCCCTGCCTCTTCTCCAGCCTTCTTTGTTCTCTCTGAACCTCTGTTTGATTTCCATCAGCCTCCTAACCGATACGAGCTACTCTGGCATTCCTCCTTTGGCTTTCCTTCTTCCATAGCTTCCAAAACTCCCTTCAATTTTCTGTCCTCCACACCATGTCTAACCTTCCTAGTAAGCTTCTTCTCCACCCTCTCCCCGTCCCCAGTGTCCCATGCTACAACTGCATTTCCTACAGTACTTTATGTTCCAACCATCTTGAGAGTAGTGTTCTCAAGCTTCCTGCCCCAAGTTCCCAACTTATGTCATAGAGCAGTTCCCTATAGCCTCTTGTCGTCATCCGCACTCTCCTAGAGAACTCATCACCTATTCTCATGATTGCTTCTCATTTCCTACACTCCTTAGCCTCTTGCCCACTCTTCCCCTGCCTGCTGTCACCTTTGTCTTCATCCCATCCCGTTCTCCAGGCTTGTACCCTCCCTTACTCTCCCACCATTCCAGAGACTGTTGCCTTTTTTGCCAGCCCTTTCCTACACATTGTCCCTTGTGCATTTTGCAAGCTCCCCATGAGCAGCCTGTTTCCCTCCGCGAGGACCAGATCTCCCTAAGGATCAGGTGGCTTCTTACTCATTCACCTCATTACCTCACACACACCTTTGTTCCGTTTATCACATTCCCCCTTCTAGCTGAACTTTCCACCCTATGTGAAAGGCAGTTTGCGTGTGTCAATGTTCTGACAGCAAAGTGCTTGCCTGGCCCTAGGGGAGGCCGGAAGAAGACATAATGTCTGCTCCCCAGCACTTTGAAGAGGGTGTTGAATTGAACCTTAGTCCTGTAGAGCAGAGAATTTTCTTAACTGTGGCATTTTTCTAGTCCCAGATTGCCTGACCATCAGAAGTTTTGACACTAGTCTGCACCCTTCTTCCCTCTCAGGCGCCAAGCTTTCCATGAGCCTTCTGTCCTACCTGCCATTTGTGTTCACTTCCTCATTTTCTCTGCAGCCTCCTGCAGCACCCTGGCGTCCTACCATGCCCCTTACCTTCCTGCATCCATCCTCACCCTCCTTGACTTTCATTACACCTCCTGCTGACCTGCACGTATTCTTGTCCTCCATCCTAGCCTTCTGTGCTCTCCCGCAGTCCCACCATTCATCAAAGCCGTTCCCCAACTCTGCCTACCTGGTTGTGCTTTTGGCTCTGAAGCCAAGTATCTCATTCTCCCCTAACCACAGGTTGCTATGATGTCCTGTTGTCCTAATGCAACCCTAACCCTGCCATCCCCTAGTCTCTTGGCAACACTTGAGAACTCCACAGGCCACCTTCTTTCAGCATCCCTTCCTCCTTTCTCCTGCTGCCATGTCCTGGTCAATTGACAAACATGTGGCCCTCCTCTCCACCCCCTTCTCTTGGCCTACTCTCCCTTAGTCTTCCTTTGTCCTCCTCTGCCCTTTTCCTCCTCTGTGCCCCTTGAACCTCATGTCTTACCCGCACCCCTTTTATCCTCCTGTTGGGTGTCCTGACCTCAACAGCAGCACTGTGCCCTTGAAGAGCTCTGAAATTGTACTCAGGCTTTTGAGTTACTGGGAACAGCCTGCTCTTCATCACGGACTCCTAAGTTTTAAAACATTTGTCCCCCACTGCAGGGACCTATGCTCATCTGGTCATCCTTTAGCCTAGTACTACCTCTTTCAAAATCCTGATTTACTCTGTCCTGCTAGGTAGACTCTGAGGCTCCTATCCTGCGCAGGGCCTTGCCAACCTCCCGAGTCTTCTCCACTTCACAACCCTGATACCTAGATTTTGCACATACCTTAGCCTCTGGCCTCAGTCGTTTTTCTTCTCTCCTCCTCTCTAGCCATTTGTCCTCTTGCTCCAAGCCTCCCAAGTGTCAACCCAGAAGTTAGCTTTCTCCTCATCAGCTACATCGTCCTAAGTCAAAGGACTTGTCTTCCTATCTTCCATATACCTGCTTAGTCTTAACTGGGTCATATGTGCCTGGTACCCAGATTCCTAAAGCATCCTGGGACTGCTTCTAGAACCCAGAGGCCTAATCTACCTCTCAGAAACTTCCTGCACTCCTCCCAGCCTCTTCACATGCCCTAAAAAAAACTACCCTATCTTTAGCATCCTGTGCCCACACCTCCAGCATTTCCAAACTTCCAGACGCCTGCTATCACTTCCAAAACACTGCCCCTCCTCCATATTTCCTCAGCCTCCCATGCCTCCTGCATTCCGCCTTTGTTTCTTGCAGTCCCACTGTCTCCTGCCCCTCTCCCCACACCTTCCTACGTTGTTGCCCAGGATTCTGCTTTTCCCCATCCTCATTCTCTTCCCTTACAGAACTCTATACCATCATCAACCTGCCTTCCCAGAGCTGCAGTACCCTCCTTGGGAGCACTGGCCCTCGTAACCAGCCTCCAACACTCCTAATCTCCTGGCAAGTCTATTCACCTCCTAATATCACTCAGGACCTCCTGAGGTCTGTTATCTTTGCCCTGAGCCTTCTGCCCTCTTGTGTGGACTTTGCACCCTTCCAGACTCTAGACTTACAGCATCTAACCATCCTCCACAGGTCCCTTTGCCCACTGAGGAGCCTCAAGTCTGTGATCTAAGCCTGAACCTCATACACACAGGCACCTGCCCTCCACCCTAAGCTATGAGCATTACCCTAGCATTGGATTCTAAGCTTCCCCTGCCTTCTTCCTTTCTCTCCAAGTCTTCTATCCCCACCCCCATCCTCCCTATTCCCCATTTATAATCCCACCCTCACCAGAACCTTCTTCCAGTACTCAGTTCTCCAACCACAACAGGTATGGACTACATTCTTCCCTAATAAGTAAAACTCCTCGTCTCAAGAATCACTGCAAATTTTCTATGAATGACACATTGGTGTTTTGCCATGGATGTCAGGTTCCCTGGAACTGAAGTTACAGACACTTGTGAGCGGTCATGTGGGTTCTGCGAACTGAACCCAGGTCCTCTGGAAGACCACTAAGTGCTCTTAACTGCTGAGCCATTTCTCCAGCCCCCTGTGTGTTCTGAGCAGCAACTGCTTGCCTATTCCCAGGATAGGGCAGAAGAGTGCTTGACTTGCCATGGGAATGGGGCTGGAGACGATTGTGTACCCCACATGTGTGTTTGGCATTAAACTGTGGTTTGTGAAGGGGCAGGCAGATGTCCCAAGTGGGGAGACATATGTCTAGCCCCAGAGTCTCCCAGGCTAACTGAACTTTTGTGTCTCTAGTCTCCAGCACAGTTTCCTATAGCAGGCTCCCACTTTCCCATGAGCCTTCTGCCCTCCCTGACATCTGTCTTGTCTACTGTTCACCCTGATCCTCTCAGCCTATCATCCCCCTCATCCTCCTGCCTACATCCTCACTCTCCTTCCCTTCCATTGTCACCTGCACGTACTCGTGTGTAGCTTTCTGTCCCTTCCAGCCACCTTACCATATACTTGATCCACTCCCACCACCAGGGGGAAGAACATAGCAGCCTCTTCCCCGGCTTCCTGTCCACTCTTGCGGCACACAGGGACCCTTAACTCTATTCCTTATATCCATCCTTCGTACACAACCTGCATAGTGCCCACCCTCCCTGGTCCATGACCCTCTCTACAGCAATCATCTTGCCTTCCTCTCAGATTCCTAACCTTCTTGTCCAACACTGGAATTCCCCTGATATTAGTCCCTTTCATCTTCACCCTCTTCTCTCCTGCGGTCCCGTACTCTTGCTGTCCTGCACTCTGTGCCCCACCCCACACTTAAGTCTTCTACAGTTCCATGATGGTTTCCTCTCCATGCTCCATGCCCTTCTGCCCTCCTAGCCTCATGGCTCTCGGAGCCTCCTGCCTTACTTTCCAGCCTTCTGTGCTCCTGGTGAGTGCCCTGTCCTCCTCAACACCACTGTATACTTGGATAGGCACTGCATCTCCACACAGGTTTCCATGCTCCTGTTAAAAAAAAAAAGAACCTGCTCTTCGACACAGACACCTAAGACTCCAGTTATCCTCTGCTGTAGGACCCTGTGCTCAGCCTGGCCATCCTGTCATCCCCTAGCTTCCTACCCTTCTCCTAAATATCCTGTCTTCTCCTGGACTCCCAGACACTACCTGTGCCTCATGTCCTCCAGAACAGAGTCTTGCCATCCTTCCCAGACTTCCTCCCTCCAACCCAAGATACCTAGAGTTCTGCCTTACCACAGCCTCCAACCCAAGAGTCCTAAGCTTCCTGCTCTTGTCCCCAGGCATTTTCTCTCTTACCCTAACACTGACATTCTAACACAGATGCTGCCCTTTCCTCAGCCAGATACGCTGCCCTTCGCCAACCAATATCCTCTCTTTCTTTCTGCTTCCCTTCTAAAGCCGCCACAGGATTTTCTTGGCCTAGTAGCGCACATTTCTAATCCTCCAGAACTGCTTGTGGAGCCCAGCACCCTTATCTCTGAGAACTTCACGCTAGACTTCTCACCTTACAGAAAACTCCTACCCCAGCCTTTCCAGTCTTCCGGACTTCTGCCATCACTTCCAACTGCCCGCCCCTCTTCATGACATCTTCTGGCTCTCTGTCCTTCTTGCTTTCCCCACTGTGTATCCTGCCCTCCTTCTTGTCATTCTCCCGACCTGTTCCCCAGGCCTCTGCGTTCTCTATCCTTTCTCTAGCCACATATCCTCATTATCCTTCTGCTTTCCCAGAGCCTCTACCCTCCTCAGGAGAACTCATCCCTCATACCCAGTCCGGAACACTCTTGACATCCTTCACATATTCTACTCATCTCCCCATGGCTCCTTGGTCCTACTGGAGCCCCTAACCTCACCCTGAGACTCCTGTCCTCTTGTCTAAACGTAGTGTCCTTCTATCACTTCTGGATCTGCCAACAGACACCTTGCCTTAATAAATTAATAAACTTCTCTGCAACTTGTATGTTGCCTTTCTTTCAGACTCCTACCATCCTTCTACAACACTCTACATCACCTGGTCTTAGCCTCCCCATTCCCCCGATCCCTCGGACTCATTACCCTCACACTGCATCTTAAGCTGCCCTTGACTTCCTCCACTCTCCCCCAGACTCCCACCTTCCCCAAATCCTATTTGATTCCCACCCTCAGCAGAGCTTCTCTCTAGTGCTCAGTTCTCCAACCATCATACACATAATCTACACTTTTCTCTATTAGTAAAAAGTACCCACTTAAAAATCATTGTAATTTTCTGTGAGTAACTGTTTGCCCTTTGGCCTGTGTGCATATTGAAAGCAGAAAGTGCACTCCTTAGGAGAGAGCATCGGATCCCCTGGGACTAGAATTGTAGACTGTTGTGAGATGATGTGGATACTTCAATTTGCCAGCCTATGGAAAAGCAGACAGTCGTCCTGAGGGCTGGGACAGATGTCTAGCCTCAGGCTCTCCCATTATCTCAACTTGTGGCCATATACTAAAGCCTATTTTCCTGCAGCAGGCTCCCACTTTTTAATGAGCCTTCTGTCCTCCCGCACACCTGTCTTCTCTTCCACAGTTTATCCTGATCTCCTCAGCCTCCTGCCAAACCCTGGCTTCTTATCACACCCCTTATCCTCCTGCCCACATGCTCACCCACTTTCTTGCCTCCCACTCTCATCCATATACACCTGCCCTCCTCCTTAGCCAGTTCTGTGCCTCCTGGCCCTCCCAAGCATCAGCGCCTTCTCCCATCTTGCCAAGAGCCTCTTGGCCTCTGTCCTGGCTCCCTGCCGTCCTCTCCCTCCCAACCCCCGCTTCTCACTCTTCCAGTGACTGGTGGCAGCCTCTATCACTGTTCTTTCCCACACCAGTCCAGTGCCTAATCTCCCTGGAGCATCTAACCCTGCCTTCCCCTCAAACTTGCTTCCTTGGTAAACAGTGCGCCACCCTTAGCCTGCAGCCCTCTCTTCCCCTTGATCCTCCTGGAAGTTGTTGCCCTGTCTTCCTGCTCCCCTGACAAGCAGAAAGCCTCCCCTGGAGCGCTTGGCTCTCCTCTTGCCTCCCACTCACTCATTAGTATTTTCTTCCGCTCCCTGCCCCTCTGTCTTACTCCCCATTCTTTTGGCCTCTGGGTGACTGTCTTATGCTCCTTAAGAGCACTGTGTCCTAGAACAGTTTCTGAATCATCCATCCACTTCCTGCCATTCTCCCCGGACTTCTGTCCTCCTTTCCGGTCTCCCTACGTAGCCCTGCCTTATCTAAACTTCTGCCTTATCTCAGACTCCTGTTTACCAGTCCTCGACTTTCTGCCCTCCCCCCTGCCATTTGTTCTCTTGAACCTCATCCTCTGACGTTTTCACTCCAGATTTTTACCATTCCCCAGCCAGCTACCCTGCCCTTAGCAATTTGACCTCTTAGCTTTCTGCTCTCTGTCTTCTACGTCTCCACTGACCTCACCTCTAGAATCCTACACACCCTGGGGACTCTTCCAGCCCTCAATAGCCTCCTCTTTAAGGGAACTTGTTCTAAGCCTTCTCACTAGACCCAGACTATGACTCAGTTACTGAGCCTCCTGACCCCAGCCCCAGCATTTCCAAACTTCCAGACATCTGCCACCCATTGTTAGCATTCAGGCATCTGTACTGGTCTGGCCTTGGGGTTCTGACAGGATATACCCTCAACTGCTGCCACTAAGAGCACCACCACCTGTGCACATTCACTATATTCCCCTTTTTAAAGGGCCCTGCCCACCTCCCATCTCTCTCTGTCTCTGTGTTCTGCTCTCTCTCCTCCTCTCTTTCTTTCTCTCTTTCCTCATTATCGCCCTCTTTCTTTTCTCCTCTCTCCTGCTGCCCCCGTCTGTGGAGGCCAGTCCCCCCATCCTTTCCCCCTTTTATAATCCCTTTCCATGATGAAAAACCCTCTTCTTGAACCCTATCTGATGGCATCTTTCTCTCAAGCACGCTGCTTTTCTTAAGTTACAACACCCACCACTCCATCCTCCTGCCCCAAGGCATGAGCCTGCTCAATCCATCCCTCCCGTGTTCCTCCCCAGCTTCATGCTCTCCCACTGTTCTTGCCTGTCTCCCCATGCACCTCTTGCATGCTCCCCAGATTTCTGCTTTTCCCTATACTCCTTGGCCAGTCTTTTAGACACATGACATCATCATCATCATCATCATCATCATCCTGTCCTCCCATATCCTCCTATCCTTTCCAGATCATTGGACCACCCCAGCATGCAATCCTCCTGCTGTCCTGACAAGTTTTCTCACTTCCCCATACACCTCAGGACCTCCGACAGCCTGCTACCCTAATCCCAGTCTCTGTTCCTCCTGTCCAGGCTTTGTTCCCCCCAGCCTCCTGCCCACTGAGTGAGTCTCTTGAGCTCCCCCAGACACCTGTGCTCTTCCTGAGCCTCTGGCGCATGCCAATGCTGACATACTTCTTGAGACACCTGTCCTCTTCTCTAGTCTAGTCTTCTTTTCCTTGTACAGTACCTTATGGTGCCGTAGATTTCCTGCCCTCCTTGTCAGCCTGCTCCCTTCCCATGTCCTCCTCTATCCCCTGCTTGGTATCCCACCTTACACCAGCTCCTCCTTCCTGTACTCTGTGCTTCAACCATGACTGGAGTTAACTAACCTCTTCCCAATTCTTAAAAATTCCCCATGCTGAAAATCTAACAAAATAGTTTTCTGTGCGTGGAGGTTTTGCCTGTATGTGTTCTGAACACCAAATGCATGCATGGTCCCAGGGAAGGTGAGAAGACAGCATTGGATCCCTGGAAGTGGAGTCAAAGATGGTTGTGAACCCCCATGTGGATGCTTTGAGTCAAACCTATGTCATCTAATGGAGCAGAAAGTTGTGCTGACTGTCTCCAGGCCCAAACTCGCCCAGTTGGTCTGAACTTTTGGTACTATCCTGCAGCCCTCTTTCTTGTAGCTGGAGCCCACCTTTCCATAAGTTCTCTGCCGTCCTGTAAAACTCTCTTCACCTCCCCCGTGCTAGCTGACCTCCTTAGCCTGGCAACCAGGGCCTCCTAACAAAACCCTCATTCTCCTGCCCCGATTCTCACCCTTCTTACTTCCTACAGTGCCTTGTGTTCACCTCCACACACACCTACCCTCCTCTCTAGGCCTTTTTCTGTCTCTCCTGCCATGTTGCCATACATATGAGACACACACACACACACACACACACACACACACACACACACACACACACACCCTGCAGAGCCTCCTGTCACCTTTCCAGGCTTCCCAACTTCCTCCCCAGGCTGCTACCCTTTCGTCCATCCTTCATCTCCATTTGTCCTTTCCACTCCAGCCTAGTGGCTACTTTTTCTGCTTCAGTATCCTCCCAGGAGAAGCCAATGCTGCTTGACCCTCCCTGCCCTTGTGACCTCTGCTCCCTTTGGCCCTTCTGTCTGTTGCTGCAATGTCCTCTTGCTATCCTGACAAACATGCTGCCTTACTCTTTAACACTCTGCCCTCTCTTAGGCTCTTACCCATTAGCCTTTTCTCCTCCCTGGCTCCCGCCATCTTCCCTGCCCTTCTGCCCTTCTGCCCTTCTAGCCTTTCAATGTCTCCCTGAACTTCCTACCTTACTCCCCAGTCTTTTATCATCCTAATGAGAAGAGTTCTGCCCTCCTCAGCAACATTGTGTCTCCTGCCTTCTCCCCAGTCATATCCTCACTTGCCCCCCAGCCTGCTAGAAACTCACCCTGGAGTGTGTCCTTTCACCAGCTGGTAACATTGTGTTGTCACCTGACCTCTACTCTACTCTTCCCTTCATTTCCCAAACCCACCATGACATTCCTATACACCTTGGGGATGCTCCTGTATCCAATGTCCTACTCTCCCCAATCCTTCCTGTTCTCCTTCCCGTCATTCGCACTTGCCCCATGTCCTACCATTCCCTGATCATCCTGCTCCCAGCACCAGCATTTCCAATCCTCCAGACTTCTGCCATCACCCCCAGCCTCTCGCTTCTTCTCACAACACCTACTCAACTCCTGCCCCTCCTGCAGTCTTCCTCAGCTTATTGCTCTGATACTGTCTCATGTCCTTCTCCCTACCATCCTTTGACACTCAACTGGCCCCCTAACATCATCATCCTTTTGCCCCCTACAATCCCCTACTCTCCTCCAGATCACTTGACCCCATCCCCAGTCTTCTATCCTCCTGATGTCCTCCCCAGCCTATTTGACATCCTACTGTTACACCTAGGAACCTGCTGCCACCTGGTACCTTCCACCGAACCTTCTCTCTTCACCTTTCCAGTGTGCCTCACCCTCCTCCCTAGACATGTTGCTCCCTCTGAGCCTTCAATCCATGCTCTGGCACTGAAGTCCTCCTCTAAAGGCACCTTCCCCCATTCTTATTCTGGCTTTATCACTCTTGTACAGCATTCTAAGGTACCCTTGGCTTCCTGAGCTCCTCCCAATGTTACCATCCTTATATCTTCTTATGGTCCCTATTTTCTTCCCTATACCAGAACATCCCTCCATTACTCAGTGCTCCAACTATCACTGAAATAAAATAACCTCCCTCTTCCCTGTTATTAAAAATTGCCCATTCCTTGAAAATATTAAAAATGTTCTGTGAGTAGTTCTTCAAGTGCGTGTGTTCTGGAAAATGATATGGATTTGAGACCCCATGTGGATCCACGGAATTGAACCTTGGACCTCTGGAGAAGCAGATGGTTGTGCTGACTTCTGAGACATGTTTCCAGCATGAGACTCTCCTAGCATATCTGAACTTCTGGCCCTTTCATACAGTCTTCTTTCCTCTAGTTGGCTCCAAACTTCAGTTCAGCTCTTTTAACCTCCCCCTCCTCCTCAGCCTCCTGCCAAATCCCAGACATTCGACTATACTGCCCATCCTCCAGTTCACATCTTCACCCCCTTTCATCCTACAGTGATCCATGCTCATCTAAATGTACACCTGTTCTCCTTTCTAGCCTTCTTCATGTCCCTCCTTCCATGGTCCATCCATCCAAGCCATCCCCTTCCTTCTGACAACGTCATGGCCTCTTCTCAGGCTTTCTGCTCATTCTTCCCCACGGCTGGGACTCTCCCTTGCAGACCCCATTCCCATCCTTCTTTCCTACCCCAGCCTAGTGCACAAGCTCCCTGGTTATCCTTCGAGATCCTAGGTATCCACCCTAGAGCATCTGATCCCGTGTTCCCATGTGATTCCTAAATTCCATGTGAAACACTTGAACTCCCCTGGTATTCGCTATTCTGCTCTGTCCACCTCGATCGCCCACACCCCAATCTTCTGTCCTATGAATGACTGTCTCTGCAGCATTGTTCCCTCAGTCTCTGACTTTCTCTCAGGATTCTACACTCCCATGAACTGACTGCACATCCCCACAGCCTCCATAGTCCTTCTCCTCTTGAGCTCAACTCTGGTAACCTACGCTCACATAGGCCACAGTATTATGCTCCTAGTCTACTCTAATCCTCTCTAAATCTTGTCTTCCTCTGGCCTCCTAGGCACACACGGAGCCTCCTGTCCTCCCGAGTAGAGAGTCTTGCCATCCTCAGCAGACTTCTGTCCTCCTTTGAGGACAGTCCTGATGCCTACACTTCTGACTTTCTTCAGCCTCTGAGCAGTGAGTTCTAAAACCTTAGCCCTCCATGCCAGCCATTTGTTCTCATGCAACTGAGCCTCCAACATTTCAACCAAGATGTTGTTCCTTCCCCAGGCAGCCGCATCCAACTGACTTCCTTCCTTCCTTTCTGTCCTCTGGCTCCCAAATCTAAACTGGATCTTCCTCGGCTGATACCCAGAATGCTAGACACCCTGGAACTGCTTTTGGGACCATGTCCTACTCTCCCCATGAACCTCCTTCCATCCTCCTAGCCTTCTCACTTGCCCTAGTGTCCTACCCGCTACCAGACATCCCACCTTGAGACTGAACATTTTCAATCTTCTAGACTCTGTCATCACTTCCAATCTCCCAGGCCTACCAATGATAGCAGCTCATGCCCTCTCCTTCCAGCATCCCCCCTTATTTTCTTGCAATCCCTGTTGCTCCTGCCTCCTCCCCAATTGCCTTCTGTTTTTCTCTATTCTGATTCTTCTGTCTTTTATCCTCTCATCACCATTCTTCTGCTTTCCCATTACCTTGTATAAGCCTCAGGAACACTTGGTCCTCAATTCCAGCCTACAACGCTCCTAATACCCTCCCCCTTCCACTGACCTCCCCTTGATCCTTGGGACCTCTTGGAGTCCGCTACCCTCACACCAATTCTCCTATCCTCCTTTCCAGACTTTGCGCCCCTTTACAGTTTCTGTATCTACCAAGGGGCATCTTGCTTTTCTTGGGAGATTCCTTTGCCCAGACCCAAGCCTCCAATTCATCTATCCCTGGAGCGCTCTTCTCCACAGGTAAGTGTTCTTCTGTCTACTTTAGGCTTATTAGGTTCCCATAACACTCTAAACTGTCCAAGACTTAACTCCTCTCTCCCTTTCCCTAGAGCCTTCTCTATCCGCTTTTGAAATACCACCATACAGCAGTTCCTGATTTCAGCACCAAGTGCTCCAACTTTCATAGGTATAAACTAAACCCTTCCTTATTAGTAAGAATTCCTCAGTCTTAAATATCATGAATTTCCCTTTAATGACAACTTTGTTTATGAGCATGACCTTAGCAGCAAGGGCACAAATGGTCCCAAGATAGTGTATAAGACATCACTCATTCCTCTGGGACTAAAGTTGCTCATTGTTGTGAGCCCCATGTAGATCCCTTGAATCAAACTTTGGGCCTGTGGAGGAGCAGACTTCTCCTGAATGCCGAGCCAGATGTCAAGCCCCAGACTCTCCTGGTCTATCCAGACCTGTGGCCCTGTTTTTGAGCAGATGCTACAGGCTCCCATTTTTCTGTGAACCTCTGCCTACTATGCTACGTGTCTTTTCGTCTACTGTTCACCCTGATTCACTCAGCCTCCAGGCTAAATCCGACTTCTTCTTCCCTCCCTCATTGCTTCCTGCTTACTTTTACATAATTCAGTCCTCCTGCCTAGGCCTCTGCTTTCCTGCCATCCTACCATCCATGCAGTCACCTATTCTACTACAGAGAGCTTTCTGGTCGCCTCTCAGGCTTCCTGTCCCTAGCCCATTTGATGATTCCTCTAGACCGGAAGACTGCTTAGCATCCCTCATGTGAATCCTTCTTATAGACCCAGCTTAGCGCCTACTCTCTGTGGTTCATGACCCCTTCTGAAACATGCATCATGCCTTCCTCTCAGATTTCTATCTTACATGTACAACATCAAACTTTCCTGGTCTACTTGCTTCCATCTTCTAGATGCTCCTCTCTGTTGTAGCCCTGTCCTCTGGATACCCTGATATATCCCTAGCACTGGGCCCCTTACTGTCCTATAGCCTTCGCTTCTCCTCCCTGCCCCTTGCATACTACTCTGTCCTGGTCCTCCCAGGCTTCTCATGTTTCTCTGACCTTCTGCCTCAACCCCACACTTTGCTCTTCTCTGTGAGTGTCCTGCCCTCCTTAATAGCACTGTGCTCTTGAGTGCCTTATTTCCAACCAGGCTTCCATACTTCCATCAAAGCTTGCTCTTACTACACATACCCAAGGCCCCAGAAACTTGTCCCCCACTGACCACTGGGGACCCAGTGCTCAGCCTGGCCATTCTGTCATCCTCCTAGCCTGCTACCGTCCCTTTCAATATCCTGTCTTCTCCTGGACTCTTAGGCACTCTCTGAGCCTCCTGTGCAGGCATGACACGATCCCCAGACTTCCCCTCCCTTTTCCGGTCTCCTACACAGCCTGTAACCTAGAATTCTGACTTACTTAGGCCTCTGAACTATGACTCTGGAGGCCCATCCCTCCTCCTCAGTCATTTGCTCTGTCACTCCTGAGCCTCCAACATTGCAAACCTAATGGTGGCCATTACCCAGCCAGTTACCATGGCCTCAGGCAAATGACCTCCTCTCTACATTTCTGCCCTCCACTCGCTAAGCCTCCACTGGATCTTCATGGCCTGGGACTCAGATTCCCAGACGCCCTGGGACTGCTTTTGGAACTCAATGTCCTACATTTCCCAGGAACTCCCTTCCCTTCCCATTCTTCTCACTTGCCCAAGACTGCTACCCATTCTTGAGATTCCTGCTGCAAAATGCGGCATTTCCAACCTTCCAGACTTCTGCTATCACTTCCAAACTCCTGTCCTCCTCATATCTGCCCTCCCAGTCTCTTCATGCACTCTGCCTTAGTTTCTTGCAACCCCAGCCTCCTGCCCTCCTCCCTGTGCTCCCACTAATATACTCCCTAGGCTTCTTCTTATTCCTAGCCTCATTCCCCTCTCTTCTAGCCCCACATCCGCAACATCTTTCGGGCTCCCTAGACCTTCTTACGTGCCTCAGGAGCAGCTCAGTCACTAGGGACTTCCTGGAACCTGCTCCCCTCAACCACAGTATCCTGTCCTCCTGCTCAGACTTTCTGTCTTTCTGGTGCTGCTTATTATTGCAGTTATTTTGTTTGTTTTTCAAGACAAGGTTTCTCTGTGTAGCCATGGCTGTCCTGACTTTGTAGACCAGGCTAGACTAAAACTCAGAGATTCGCCTGCCTCTGTCTCCCACTTTAATCCTAGTGCTGGGATTAAAGAAATGCACCACCAATCCTGACTTCCTCCACTGCTTCTTGATTTACTAATAGACAACTTGACCCCAACATAAGATTTCTTTACCCAACCACCTAGACTCCACTTTATGCTCTGACCTTGAAAGCCTACTCTATAGGCACCTTCCCTCTTCTCTAATCTAAGCCTTTTGCTCTGCCATAATACTCTAACCTGCCCCTTACTCCCTGGCCTCCACTCCAACTCCTGCCTTCCCCAGATCCTCTGAACCCTATTTAGAATCCACCCTTACCAGAACCTCCTTCCAGTACTCAGTTCTCCACTTACCACAAGTGTAGGCTAAACTCTTCCCTAGTAGCAAAAGTTTCAAGAACCATTACGGATTTTCTGTGAATGCCTGTTGTGTGTTCTAAGCAGCAGCTGCATCCCTGGTCCCAGGACAGAAGAGTGCTTGACTTGCCCTGGGAATGGAGTTACCGATATTGTGCACACCACGTGGGAGTTTGGCATCAAACTTCTGGCCTGTGGAAGAGCAGGCAGTTGTGCTTAGACAGATGTCCACCCCTGCTAGTCTTTCTGAAGTTGTGGCACTGTTTCCCAGCCCACTCTTGGACAGCTGTATCCCACCTTTCTATGAGCCTTCTGCCCTGTCTGGTGCATGCCTTCCTTTTCACTGTTCACCCTGATCCCCTCAGCTGCCAGGCAAAGCCCAGCCTCCTATCACACCCTTCACTGTGCAACCCACATCCTCACCCTGCATCCCTGCCACATTGCCTCCTGATCACCTGCACATCTCCCTGTCCTCCTGTCTAGCTTCTGACCCTTCCAGCCATCTTGCAATGTGTATGGTCCACTTCCCCTCCTGCAGAAAGCAAGCTGGACTCATCCCATGCTCTCTGGACACCCCAGGTCTTGACTCTTTCTGCAAATAGGCATCCTTGTCTTCACCCCTCTCCTTCATCCCTCATCTTCATCCTTCCTACACAACCCAGCACATGGCCCACCCTCGTGGGCACATACATCTTGCCTTCCCTCCGACTCCTAACCCCCTTGGACAATACTTGAACTCTCCCGCTATTTGCTCCAATCCTTTTGATCCTCCTCTTTGCTGCACCCCTGCCCTGCTATCCTGCCAAGCATGTGATCTTCCTCTTCAGCACTCTGTTCCTCCCTCAGCCTCCTACTCTCCCCATAGCCTCCTGTTCTCCTGGTCCCTGTCCTTGTCCCTGCCCCTCTAGGCCCTCCCAGCCTTCTCATGTCTCCATGAACCTCCTGCTTACGCCTTACTCCAAAGTCTTTTTGCTCTTGGTGTGTATCGTGCCCTCCTCAGCAGCAGTGTGTCCTGGTGCAGTCTCTAAATTGCCCCCATGTTTCCACACATAGCACTCCCAAACCTCAGACACTTGCCTCTACTCCTGAAGTAAAAACTCGGCCTGGCTAGCCGCTTGTCCTAGCGTACTGCCCATCCTCTCAAACTCCTGATTTCCTGTCCTCCTAGACACATCCTGAGCCTCCTGTCCTCCTGGTCAGTCTTGCCTTCCTCCTCAGACTCCTCCCTCCCGCCAGTCTCCCTACACAGCCCTGATACCTAGATTTCTTCTTTACTTCAGTCTCTGATCCTGAATTCCTGAGAATCCTGCCTTCTTCCCCAGGCATTTATCCTATTTCCCCCAAGTTCCTGACATCCCAACCCAGATGCTGGCCTTTACCCAGTTGTCTACATTGTCCTTAGCCTTCTGACATGCCATCTTTCTGTTCTCCATCTGCTAAGTTTCAATTGGATCCCCCTGGCCTCATATTCAGAGTCCTAGGTGCTCTGGTCCTCTTCTGGTCTCCAGGGCTCTGCCCTCCCCTGGAACACACTTCTTTCCTCTCTCTTTTCACCTACAGAAGGCTCCCACCCCTATCCCCAGACCTAGCATTTCCAATCTTCCAGACTTGGGCCATCACTTCCCACCTCTGGCCTCTACCTTTGACATCGGCTCACCACTGTACCTTTTGCATTCCCTCTTAGTTTCTAGCAATCCCACTGTGTCTCCTGCCCTCCTCCCCAAGGTCTTAATTTCTTCCCTGGTCCTCTGCTTCTCCCACCCTCCTTCCCTTCTCTTTTATGCCTCCATCCTTATTATCCTTATGTTGCCTCAAGCATAATGCTCTTGTCAGGAGCATTTCCCCCTTTCTCAGCCTCCATACCTCATGATATCATCTGTAGTCAGCTCCCGTCCCTGTGTCTCTGGAGACTTCCTGGAACCTGATGCCGTCACACTGAGTCTTCCATAAGCTAGCCTATCGCCTATTTTCCCCAGCAGACTTTGTGTACCTCCCCAGCCTTTAGACTTCCCCATGAACCTCTTTGCCCCAGGCTCTACAGTTCCTGGAGCCTGTCGTCCCCACACACTACTCACAAATAGCAAACAGTTCACACCCTTCCAGCTCTTCTCTAGCCTTAGTATTCTCTGCCCATGTTCCTCACCCATTCCTGCTTGCTGTGTCTCCTGACATTTCCATTTCTATCTTCTCTCTATTCCCTGTCATCTCCAACATCTCGTCCTCAACTCCATCTTCTTTTCATCCTGTCCTTCTACCTGCCCTCTAAGCTACCTGTATTGTCACTACCCTCCAGTGTCCCTGAACTTCCTGCTCTCTTTCCTAAACTTTTGCTGTCCTTTGACCAAGATACCCTTCTGGTGTGCCTGCTTCTTTCCTCTTCTTAATTACATTGTGTTCTCTTGGACTCTTGCCCACTGACCTACCATCAACCTCATTGTTTTTCCCTCCTCTTGAGTCTACTGTGTTTATAGGAAACCTCCTATAACCTTCCAAACTCATCCTCGGGCTCTTTTTGATTTTGTCACTAGACTTCTGCCCTTCTGCCCTGACTCCTGGACTCTTCCTAATATCCATGTCCTTTCCGTTCTTCTGCCCTCCTCTTTACCCTCCATTGTTTGCCCTCGTCTTCTGCCCTGCCCCTTGGCCTTCGTCATCCTGTTTCCTAGTCCCACTCCTACTATCTCGTCCAGGTGTGGCCCTCTACTTCCTACCCTTAGGCTGAGTCTCTGGGCCCTCCCCAATTTTCTAGAACCCCTGAGTCATCACTTTTCTTCTCCAGAGTTCTATGTCTCCACCTCCTGTCCCCTCCCCAGAGTTCTGTTCTCTACCATCCACCATGAAGCTCCTACCCTCCATACCAGCCTTCTGTCCAGCTCCTGACTCCCCCTGGTTCCTCTCTCATCTCGTGTCCTTCAGCTCTCCCACGGCTCTCTGCCCTAACAGCTTCCTACCTTGACTTTGAGCAGGCTGTCTACCTCTCCAGGCTGCCACCCTCCCCTTCTCATCCACCTCTATGCTCTTATACTTCCTCCCAAACCCTTCGTTAGCCTCTGCCTCCTGATCTGAAGCTAATGTTCTTAGATACCCTCACAGGTTCCTGTTCGTCTTCTAATCATTCTTTCTTCTTCTCCCAGCTTCATAGCCTTCCCAAGCAGCCCGCTCTCCTCCTCTTTCCCTGCTAGCTTCATACCTCCTCTGAGCAGCCTGCTCTCCTCCTCTTTCCTTCCCTCCCTCAGGTGTCCTCACCCTGCTTCTATCCTCCTTATGGCCTTGCTGTCTTCCTCCAGGTCTTTCTGTCCTCAGTTCCATCCTTCTGCTCTCATCTACCCACCCCTCTTACTGACATCTCTTTTCCTTATTCCTTCTCCAAGGTCATCTTGCACTCATCCTTAGGCCCTGCCTTTCTCTCTGACCATACCATATGCCTTAGGCTTCGTCCTCATCTCCAGCTTCCTACCCGAACCAAGGATAGGCCCTGCCTGTGTGATTGGCCTTCTTCCCTCCCTGTGCTTCCCCCCAACTCAGCTGCCTCCCACCCTGCCATCCTGTCCTGTCAACCTCCCAATGCGTCTCAGCACCAGGTCCTCCTCCCAGAACTCTTATGTTCCTCTGTACACTTGCTTCCTGCTCAAGCCCCAACCCCATAGCTCCCTAGACTCACCCTGAGTCCCTGCCCTCCCTCTCAGCGTCTTGATTTCTCCCAGCCTTCCATCATCCCTCAAAGTTCGCCTCCAGCCTGCCTTCTTCAAGAATCTTACACTCTCCTGACTCTCCAGCCCTAAACTCCCTCATCCTTTTACTCCCCCCCTGCACACACCTAGTGCCTAGCTCACAATTGTCCTACCATCCCTTGAACATCTTGCCTTTCTCCTCAGCTCCCTACCCTGAAGGAAGCATCTTTACTGTAATACCCTCCATTTGAGCGTCCTTGTTGCTGTCGTCTTCCTACAATTCCACATCTCAGCTGGAACCTCCAGCCCTTGTCCATCTCTGGATGACAATGTTCCTAATCTCCTCCCTTGCCTTCTGTTTTGCCCCTGCCTTCCTCATGGCCAGGCTGTCCTCTCAAGCTTCCTACCACTAACCTTCATCCAAATCCTCCTCTTCTTACCCCTTCCCAGCCTCATAGCCTCCATGTCACCTGCCTTCCTCGTGGCCAGGCTGTCCTCTCGAGCCTCCTACTACTGACCTTACTCTGCAGGGTTCCTGCTCAGCTTCCTGTTACCCTCCCTATCCTTACACGCTCTCCCAGCCTCCCTCTCCCTTTCAGCCTGCTGTGCACCCCAAAACACCTGCCCTACCCCAACCCCATGAACATGCCAGCTTCCTCCCCAGCTTACCTTTCTCGGTGTTCTGTCTTTCCCCCCAGCCACCATCTTTCCCTAACAGTATGATCCTCAGTCTGAGCCTTCTGCCCTCCCAAGTGTGCTTCCCCCTAGCTCTGCCTGCTGCTTTCCCCTAAGCATCCTACACGTCCAAGAGCCACCCGCTCTGTTTAGCAGCTTTATTCCCTCTTCTGGTCCTTCTGTCCTGGCTGGGGTACTATGTTTCCAAGCCTCTGGTCCTCTGAGCCTCTGGCCCTCCTCCTAAACCTTCTCTCCTGCCCAGCTACCCCTCTCATCTCTGACTTCCCCTCTAGCCTCCTGTCTGCCTCTCTAGTCTTCAGGTCCACTCTATGACCCCCTGCCCTCCTCACAAGACAACCTTTCTTCAAACTTGTTGCCTTTTCTAGGGTCTTCTGCATCCCACATCATCCTCCTATCATCCCCAACCTCCATTCTGAGCAGCCTGTTGTCACCCTTCCTAGAATCCTACACCCAGCCGGCTTCCCACCTTCTACTGCACTCCTCAACCTGCCCCATCCTGCAGTCCCCCATAGCCTCCCACTGTCCCTCAAGAGACTCTTGGGCATCTGCTCAGACCTTTGTCTTTCCCCCTGAGACCTCTATGTTCCTCAAGGACTACAGTACCTGGAGCAAAGCTTTCTATCCTGCTCTACAGCACCCTGGAACCCCCCACCCCCACAGAGCATTTGCCCTTCATGTTGTCTTTCCTGGCCTCCTGACCACCTCCTTCCTAGCCCTCATAGGGGAGTCTCTCACAGCCTTGCAGTCTGACCTCACCCACACTCCTCTCCACCGAGCCTCCTGCCCCCTGGCTAAATCCCACCTCACCTCAGCTCTAGGGTTCCTGACTTCTATGCCAGCCCCTCAGAATGGAGCTCTGAAAGAACAGAGCTCAGACCATGAGAGGAAAGCAGGCATCCAGCTCCAGCATGTGGTGGGTGGTTCATCTTCTCAGAATTCCCTAGCAAGCTGCTGACTAAAGCCAGTAAGGACTTTACTGCCTGATCCTGAAGATGGGTCTCTGGGCTGCACAGAGTGGCCTGCAGAACGCGGCTTTGTTTCCCCTTACTCTTGACATCCAGCTGCAAGTAAACACATTGAGTCCAGACCCTGGAAAGAAAGAGAAGCCTTTGCTTCAGCTTCTTTCTTTCAACACTGAACAAGAAAGAACAACTGTCACTTTCGGAGCCTGGCTCCACTGTTCCCCACTTGGTGTAGGGGGAGCAGAGGGTGGTGGTCCCGTCAAGGGGAGGGCCAAGAAGGAGTCTCTGGTACTGCAGTTTCCCTGCTCAGTGGAGCCTGCTGTCCTGTACCCCACCCACTTCCCCACCCAGGGTATCATATGGCACCCAAGAAAAACAGGAGGCATCTAAGCAGTATTTGTGTACTGAACTCAAGGGTTTTCTTTTAACTTTGGGAGACAACAAGAAGTGACAACATCAGAAACTGCATCTCTGACCAGACAGCGCTGGCAGTGCAGACTTCATCACACATGGAAATGTACGTGCATCCAGGTCAAGTCTCTGAATTGCTTGAAGCTCCACTGCCTGCAACACAGACTGCAAGTAAATAAAGTGCATTGTGACCCCATCACACAGCCAGCACACCATGGAGGAGCAAAAGTAGCCAAGGGGGTGGGGAGACCAGAAGCTCACAGACTACTCAGGGCCAGAATGGGACAGGAACACAGAGCAGAGTCCTAGTTCTATCCCCATCTCCTGGCTGACACCATGGGGCCCAGAGTACAGCCCAATGCCAGTGCCTCTGACCTCAAAGCCCATGCCTGGGCATGAGCAGGGAGGAGCTCCCCTGGAGCAGGAGGTCTCTGAAGGCAGGCAGGGCCTCAGACTCCATACTCATTGCTCCTAGTAGGTCAAGGTGCTTCTTCTACAGGAAGGGCAGGACACCTGTGAAGCTCCTCCTCAGTTGTGCCATCCCCAACACAAACATGTTCACACACATGTATAAAATACATACACAGACCAGTCAGTGCAACTTGTAGAAGCAAGAAAGCTATCAGCCCCGGGCTATGGCAAACAGCAGAGAACGTGTGGCAGCCAACTTTCAGCTTGTTGCCTTCAGCCAAGAGAGGCTGAGATCTTCATCTGGGTCCCTGACTCCAAGTAGGCAGTTGGGCCACTCTGTCCCTGGAGCTGGCAGGCATGCGGAAGGCTTCCGTATCAGGAACGGAATGCATGGACCTTGAGATACCAGTGCCAGAGAAGCTTGGGGGTGTGGGATAAGTAGTAAAAGTATCCCTTGGGCCATCCTTGGGCATTTGGAGACTCTAGGCTATGCAGGGCCTCCTGGACAGACTGTCCTCAGCCTATCTGGATAAGATTTTTCCTATGTGATGACAGTGATGGGGCTGCAAGGTTGGGAACAGAGAAACAGGGCCATACCGTGGGTCTCAGCCCATAGCTCCTCAACCTCCCATGAGCCACACTGCCATTATGGCAGTCCACTATCACCCCAGAGAGGTGGGGAGGACTAGACATTTCAGGAAGTTCTTGAACCTTCTCTGCTCATGAACTGAACTATTTGCCTGTCTTCTAGACCACTCCAAGGAAAGACAGATGCCCAGCTTTCTTATCCCATGTTCTCTCTTTCTCCCTAGATGTCCTGGCAACTCTCTACTCCCTCCCAACCCAAATGCCCTGTCAGGGCACGAGGAAGACTGCAGAGGGGATGGGGGAATGCAGGCCCAGGGCAGGCTGAGCTCCCCGCTCTCCTGTGTGTAACAGCGCAAATCCCAGGCCCTTCCTTGAGCGCCATTGAGTTCATGAGTTGGGAGGATACTCTCCCTCACAGTGTTTCTAGGAGATGTCAGTGCCCGAGGTACACTGTCATGTTGTCTATGGCGGGGGGGCAAAAGACCTGAGCCACCCCATCCCTCTAGGCCTCTGCCAGAAAGGCCTTCCCTCTTCTAGGTAGGCTCTTCACTCAGCTGCTCCCCGGGCTGCTACAGGAACAATGGCAGGCATCTCTGCTTAGGGATCCTTCTTGAAATGATCAGGGAGGAGGCGAGACATCCATCACCTAGAAGGCCAAGGTCTGAAAAAAAGAGGGAGACTTCAGTTGGACTCCTGGGCACCCCCCCCCCATTCTGACAGCAGCTGCCTGCTCCTGGAGTCCTTCCCTCTTCCCCAGATCCTGTGCCACACAGCTGCCAGGCTGCTCGTGGCTGGTAGATGGGCTTCTGGGTCTTACCGGTGTCATCGCAGGTGCTGCAGGGAGCCTGGGCAGACAGGGAAGATGGGAGAAGCAGGCTGTGGGGGAAAGAGAGGGCTGTAACCAACTATTTCCTGTTCTTTCATGGCCGCAGATGCAGAGCCTCAGGAATGCCCCTCCCGTCCCTCCCCCACCGGGTTAGGGGAGGCAAAGGGAGAGTAGGACAGGCAGGCAGAGAGAGGACAGTCCCCTGCCCCATCCCCACAGTGCAGGAGGCAGTGTGGAGAAGGGCTGTGAGACTACCCTTGGGCTTCATGAAAGAAGGGGACAGAGCAGGTGTGGTTCACAAAAGAACTGTCCATTTTATCTGGACAAACCCTTACTCCTCTAGGCCCTTCCTGGGGCTCACTGGACCAATCCTCTTCGATTCAGGGTTCAGCAGGCTCTACAAAAGAAATAGGGACTTGAGGCCTGGACGGTGGGTGGGAGGGGCTCCCTGTCTGTGTGTTGCTGGTGAGCTGACCCTGCAAGTCGCCATGGCCGCCCAGTAGCCTATCATGGAGCCACCACCAGGGAACGTGGGAGAGCCTCGCCTACCTTTTCAGTTTCCCAGCTTGGCTAAGCAGCAGGTGTGCCATGGTGTATTCCCTCTCCCCACAAACAAGTCAACCCCACCAGCCCCCTTTCCCACCTGTGCGCGCCTACCTTCCTGCACAGGGCCTGGTAAATCCTGCGGTTGCATCCCCTCTTTCGGGTGTTCCCCCTTTCTGCCAGTGGGAGGCAACAGGTTTGCCAGACTCTGGTGATTCTCTGGATGCCGAGGCGGAAAAGGACTGGGCTGTGAAGGGTTTTTGCGGGATGGGATGCGGTACCTTGTGTCCTCCGAGGAGGAGGCCTAAAATGGAGGGGCCCGGGCCGTCCCGCCCGCGCCCCGCGCCGTGGTCTCGGGGCCCCGCGCGGCCCCCCACGGCCCTTCATGCGGCCGCCTGGCGCGGGTGGCGCGGGTGGCGCTCTCCGCCCGAGGGGCCGCCGCGGTGGCGGGCGATGGCTCACTCGATCCGCACCTGCAGGCGGACGTTGAACATCACCGAGGCCACCATGTAGAAGTAGGGGAAGTTCACCCGCAGGCGCCAGGCCAGGTCGAAGAAGGTGAGCAGCGTGCGCGTGAGGCCCTTGCAGAAGGCGCCATAGGAGCCGCGCGTCGCCGCCCAACGCGACAGTCGCATCGCCAGGCCGGACAGGGCCGCCGCCGCCGCCGCAGCCGACAGGGCCGTCGTCACCGCCATAGGCCTGGCTCACCCGCTCACCTGCTGCAAAGCCCGCTCAGTGCAACTCGCCCCGCCGCCCCCGCCATCCACAGCCCTGCCCTCCGGCTCCCGGGTCCCTGCAGCCTCCGTGCGCCACCCCACCCCTACCCCCACCCCACCACCCCACCACCCCACCACCACCACCCCCACCACCACCCCCACCCCACCCCCAGTCGCCTCAGTCGCTTGGCGACCTCCAGCCAGACCTGCGGCTGCTCAGCTCCGCCCCACTCGCCGCAGGCTCTGGGATGATTGATGAGGAGCCCCTGCAGCAAGCTTGCAGACTAGCCTCAGAGGTCGTGAAATGGCCCCGTCCCCTGCACTAGGAAGCCCAGGCCTTGAGCTGCTGGTTTAGGGTCCCCGACCCTCGTTTGTCGTGGCAGGTTTTTGTTGAGCCTAAGCCCCCTCACTAAACTGGTGTGACCCAGCAGTACTCAGCATGAGTTCAACTCCACCTCCTTCCTAGCTGGTCAGTGCCTCTGCTGGAGGACCAAGGGGTTTAGAAGGTGCTAGTGCCAGAGTTTCCCCAGTGTGAATCCCCTAGGATAATGGGGACTTAGCAGGATTTGTCCACTTTGCCCGGTCCTATGCATACCTCCATCCTTCTTCCATAGTATCCTCAGGATACATGGCCAACCTAACACTCCATCTTTCTTGAATTCAAACAGAGTGCTATCAAAGCCATTTTCAGGTAATTTTTTCTATTATGTTTACTAGTGCTGTGTATTTTGTTGTTGCCAAGTTTCAACATAGTCCCTGGATTTCTAAGAATGCCACTTTTAAACTGTTTATCCTGGTTGCCAAACAAGTTTTCTTGAGTTTACATTTGCCCCTTGTTTATGACCCTCGACACACTAGTGTGCTTAAATGCCCTTATTTTCTTCACCTAGTTTTATGCTTTGTACACTAAACTAAAGCAGATACTGTGAAAGCTCTACATATTTAATGAAGCAAGAAATCCTCATGCTTCCCTGTGGTTACAGGGTTAGCACTGACCTTATTGCCTTGTAAGGCTTTACAAGGAAGTTATACGCGAGTATTTCTCCCAAAATGCCTGTTCACCATCACGTTCGAATAGCACTTTGGCCTCCAGTCACCAGAACATTCACATATGCTTGGATCATTGTCCTACTTACATGGCTGAGATTTTCTTGTTTTGCTTTTTAAGGGGAAACCTGAAACATAAAAAAGAGAGTAGAGGAGGAGTGATCTACGATCCCCTTTCCCATCTCTTCCCAAACACGAATTCTCCATTCATTAATACATTCTTTCATAATTAAGGGAAAATATAAACAGATGTGAAAAAAAAGATTAGTAGAATTTGTGAACAGCAGATACACCCTAAAAATGTCAAAAGAATAATAATGTCATTCTATGTTTTTAAAGGTTTATTTATGTTTATATGTTTATATCTGTGTGCCTGTGTGAGTTTACTGTGCACCATGTGTGTGCCTAGTGCCGGTGGACGCATGTGGATGGAGGCCAGAGGATGTCTGAACCCCTGGAACTGGAAGTACAGGTGGTTGTGAGAGCGCTGATGTGGGTTCTTGGAATCCTCATGAAGATCAGTAAGCACTCTTAACTTTTGAACTATTTCTCCAGTCCCTTACGTGTTTTTTAAAATTATGTTTGAGTATGGAAACCTCAAAAAAAAATTGCCATCTAACACAATGCTCTCCTCCTGCAGCTGAAATACTTTAAAAATGTATTTTTAAAAAGAGGTTCAGCAGACCTAAAAGGAGTGAGATCTCCATAGTGCTGGAAATAATTTAATATGCCAATGTCAGCTGAGTGTGAGAAGTTAATATGTATTGTTAATACTTGCAGGCAGACACTAAAATTGACTATATTAATGCATTATATAGCAGTACAGAGAAATCACAACGAAATTTTTAAAGTTTTCATGTAATCCACAGGAGGGGAAGAATATAGGAAGAGGAGAAAGAAACAGAATTAAAGAACAAAAATATATTAATATGTCTTAGTCAAATCTTATCAATACTCATTTTATTTTTGTTCTTGCAACAGGATTTTACTCACTATTTAGTTCTGGCTGGCCTGTAATTCTCTATTGAAGGCCAGACGGATCTCAAACTCAGAAAAATTTACCTGCCTTTGCCTCCTGAGTACTAGTATAAAAGGTGTATACCATCATTAAATTTAAGTGGTCTAAACAGATTGATTAGAAGACAGAGACTGTCAGAGTAAATTAAAAACTCACTTCAAAATTTATTAAGTAACTTAAAATATTTACTTAGCACAGCATGGTTAACAATCAGCCAAAAAATAGGGAAAATTAAGTGTTCATCAACTCATGAACGGATAAACAAAGTGTGGCCCCCATATACCATAGAATACTATTCAGTCATTAAAAAAACAAACATGGGTATAACTGATGCTCATCAAATAATGACAAGTACATTAAAATTTCTATAAATAATTCTAAAAAGACCCACCTCAACTACAACAAAACATCAAATATTTTCAAAACTGCTACGATTCAAAGAAAACGGACAAAAATCCTGAGTCACATTGTGTTCCTTTGAATTTTTAACACTATTGTCCCCAAGCTTCACTGCCCTATCCTGCCCAACAACTTAGGAGTTGATATTTAGTAAAATTCAGTTTGTCCTAGGGCTGGAGGTGCCAGGGAAAGCACAGCTACCACCTGCAGAGCTTCAGCAGAGAGCACAGAAAACACAATCACTTCAGCTAGGTTACGTTTGTAATAGAGAAGGACTAGTCACTGACTATGAAAAAACACGTTTTACTTCTTAAGGGTATAATGAAAAGACCAGTAATGAAAACCAGTGAGAACTCGAAAACAGCTTTGTTCCATGAAATATTACTGCATAGTCCTTCTTGCAAGATTCAACCAAATCAAAAGAACCAAACCTGATAAACATTTAAAGCAATAGCCTCAACCAGTGTATGAATCAGGTCTCCTACAGTTCCTATTTTTCTCTTTCTCAGTCCATACACATGCAAATTTGTATTTCTCCTTATAGACCTTTTCTTTATACACTGACAATGAAATCACAAGGTAACATGTGATTAAAACACTGCTCCATTTTAAAAATTAGTATACGCCAGGCCATGATGGCATATACTTTTACCCTCAGTGCTCAGGAAGTAGAGACAGGTACAACTAAAAAGTAAAAATAAAAATAATTATTAGTAAAAGTAAAAGTAAAAGTAAAAAAAAATTATTACACATTTTTCCCTCATCTTGAAGAAGTGCTCAGTGATAAAGAACTGCTCTCTTTTTCCTTTGTTTCTTTCTCAGTAATAGAGTGTTCTTTTATTTGTAGCCCAAATGCCAAATTAATGTTTTTGCCACCCTTACCGCCAAGCTTAATGACTTGAGTTAAATCCCAAGGATCCACAAGGTAGAAGGAAAAAATCAACTTCTGCATGTCAAATCATCCTCTGACCTCCATAGGCACGCAATGTACACACACACATATGTGCATACATGTTAAATAAATAAATACTTTTAAATTGAATAAATACCAGATTGAGAGCTCCTGCTGCTTTGGTTACCTTTCTCTCCTTGATGTCGAAAAGGAACACCTGCCCCCAGCAGAATCCATATAAAACTCCCTGTGAAGCTGTCTGTGATACAAGCAGCTACAGTGCCTGGTAGGCAGTGCGCCAAGGTGACCCCCAAGGCCATAGCTCCGGACTTCTGGCAGCAACTGTAAGCATGAGCACCAAGTGCTCAGGGAGAACATCATTTTTTAAAAAATAACTAAGTATTCACTTATTTGTACACATGTGTGTGAGCGTGGGCATGCGTGCATGATCAAGAGGGGGAGTGTGTCCAAGAGCATTCACATACATGTGGAGGTAAGAAAGATGCTTTTGAGGAGTTGCTTTTTTCTTTCCACTGTGTAGGTTCAAGGATCAAACTTAGGTCGTCTGGCTTGGCGACAAGCACCTTTTACCCACTTATTTTTCCCTTCAGTAACAGCGATTAAACCTAGGATCCATGAATGCTAGCCAAAGCTCTCTACCACTGAGTTACATGGCTCAATTCAAATGACTTACTCTTGAATTTACAGTATATTGTCTACAAACATGTTTGTTTTTTTTTTTTTTCAAAGCCTTCCACCTGGCCTTCTTTGAGTAAACTACACTCCTATTGGCTGGTTGACCAGGCACACAGACGCTCCACCCGTGGCAGTCTTGCCCATGTGAGAGCCTTAGACTGGAGAGGATGAACAAAGAACGGAAGTAGATTAGCTTCTGCTACAGCTGCTGTAATTAAGTTTCTCATCCGAGACAGAGTCCCAGACAAAAGAGAGCCTCACTCCTGGTACCACTTGGGCTCCAACAACAAACCATGCACCGGCTAATTTCCAGATTTTGTGCCTTCTTTCGAAGGAAAGCCGACTCTGAGGAAGAGAGAGAGCAGAAGCCGAGGCTCTTGGAAGGTAAAGTGTACTAATTCTTTCCCCCAAAAGACCTTCTCAGAAATGTGTCCCTTATCTGGAGTCTAAGAAATTTAGAAAACCTCTACCTGGCTTAGTGGTACCATCTTATTGCGGTAGGGCGTCCCCAGTTCCTTGCCCTGTGCCCTCCTACGCCACCTACTGGGTAGTCTTGCATAGATTCGCTCTAGAACTTTCCTGGCCAAAGGAATGACAAACGGCAAAGAGAAAATAATGACAAATAAAGGCAAAACAATGGAGACTACAGAGATTGCGCAGAAGTTAGTAGCATTATAGGTTCTTAGATGAACCTGGGTTCAGTTCCCAGCACCCACATTGCTGCTCACAACTGCCTGTAACTCTAGTTCTTGGAATTCCAAAGTATTATTCCCTCTGATGGCACATGGCACGGATACATACACTCAGGTGTGCGCGTGCACACGTGCGTGCAAACACACACAGTTTCTTTTTAAAAATGTTTAAAATAAAAAGGACAAAGCATAGGAAAAGGCAAAGAAGGCAGGGGTGTGTGAGGAGCCATTGCAGTATACCTGAGGAGCCATTGCAGTATACCTGAGGAGCCATTGCAGTATACCTGAGGAGCTATTGCAGTATACCTGAGGAGCCATTGCAGTATACCTGAGGAGCCATTGCAGTATACCTGAGGAGCCATTGCAGTATACCTGAGGAGCTATTGCAGTATACCTGAGGAGCCATTGCAGTATACCTGAGGAGCTATTGCAGTATACCTGAGGAGCCATTGCAGTATACCTGAGGAGCTATTAGCAATTGATAGCTGCTGGGAGAGGGGATGGTTTTCTCTAAAATTGTAACCACTGGTAGGATGACCACACTCAAAGGCTGGCACTAGACCAAAGAGTATTGGGGCAGCACAAATTGGATTTGGTGGGCTAAAAAAGGAAGACAGGAAGAAACTACTAAGTTGGGTGACTAGGGTGGATCTGGGAGGAATTGGAGCACGTGGGGTGGGTCAATAGGATGAAAACATATTGTACGAAATTCTTAAAGAATTAGTAAAATCTTCTTTAAACAAAAAAGGCAGAGGTAGGAAATTAGAGAAGGGGAGGAGGTGGGAGAGGCGAGGTGTCCCATTTTGCATTTGTCTACGTTCTTTTTGGAACTTTGAAACATTTGGAGTTCAGGTCTCCCTTTGTAAGTCAGTTATACCATTGAGTCCCAGCGTCTCCTACTTTAGTTTACCATAGGTTACAGGAAGATTCCTTTTGTATTTACAGTAGGAGTGGATCTTTTACTGTATCCTAAAATCTATCTGTTTTTGTGTGTGTACGAGTGTAGCTGTGCAACAGCACATGCCAGGAGGTCAGAGGACAACTTTTAGAAGTCACTTCTCTCCAGCCATTTTGTGGGCTCAAGGAATCAAATCCAGGTATCAGGCCTTGGTACAAGTGTCTCTACCCAATGAGCCATTTTGCCAGCACATTGATTTTGTTTCTTAACAGAGCACATGTCTTTATTTATGAACCAATTTTGTGCTACTGTGATAAAATGCCCAAGACAAATTAACTTACAGGAAGAAAGGCTTCCCGTGGCTCACACTTTCTGAACATCCGGTGGGGGAGGTGGGCAAAGATGTAGTGGAGCAGAGCTGCTCAACTCAGGACAGACAGGAAGGAGAGAAAAAGATCAATTTCATAACAAAACCCTTTAGCCCCAAATTCATCAAGCCATATGAATTAAAAAATAGAATTAATCAGCTAATGAGGTCAGGGCCTTTCTAATCCAAAGACTTCACTTCTGAACACTGCTCACTGGGGACCAAACCTTTTTTGATTTTGCTTTTCCAGACAGGGTTTCTCTGTGTATCCTTGGCTGTCCTAGAACTCGCTTTGCAGACCAGGCTGGCCTCTGCCTCCCGAGTGCTGGGATTAAAGGCCTGTACCACCACAGCCTGTTAGGGACTAACCTTTTAATACATTAGCTTATAAATGACATTTAAAACCAACCTATAACAGGAACCAAGCAAATGAGTCATATATCTGTGACCAGTAAGAAGATAGGTATCAAAGTTTACTTGCTCACTTTGTATCCCTAAATATATGCCCTGAAGTCTGCCACTAATAACCTGTACAATGGATTATTTTAAACGTATGTATTTCATCATTAGCAAGAGTCCAGTAAATAGTGTGAAATGGCTGGGAAAAATTGTGTCCCTGCTCTGAATTATATCAATTCTAATTAATTGCATCAATCTAATTAACTATAATTTATGTTCAAAGACTCTGGCTTTAAGGCCTGAAAATATCATTAGTATTCACAAGCATCCTAACTAAAGAAGCTCTAGTATTATGTCCATGCTACAGACAAGACAGGTAGGCAAACAGCAAAGAGCGCAAAGCTAATTTGTGGTCACACAGAACTCATACCCTGACACCTAGATTGAACAAACAAAAAGAAAACACACACACACACACACACACACACACACACACACACACACACACACCTACCTCGTGCAACCAGGATTTAAACTTAGCCACTCTCCTTCCAGAATCTTGCATACTTCACCATTGCTCACTAACCTAATTCCTATCTCAAATCAAAATCACTTTACTTCTGGACTTAGATGCTTACTTATCACAGCTTTCTGTGGTAGGGCTTATTTGTAGTATGTGTTTGCATTTGAGAATAATATATATATTTTTTTCTTTACTCACTGTTTAGATGATACCATGTTACAAAGCACGAAGGAAGTTGTGAGAGGGTCCTGCAGTGACTATGGCAGTCATGAGCACATCCCCTTCAGTGCTGATGTTGTGACAGGCAATGAACCTCTGAAAGTTAAACCAAACGTTCCTGCAGTTGTGGAAGTAGATGAAATGACTCATGGATCGAGTGCATTCACAGTAAGAGTTGTATATTCTGGGTACTTTTCTTATTTCTGGGTTCTTTCACACTGGCTTCTATTCATTCGGTCCCTCTTTAACAGACGTGTTGCAGTGGATGAAAACTGGTCTAATTTAGAGGACTGTATGGAACATCTGTTCTATTTTTGCCCTCGCATCTAGTTAGAAAAGTAGAAATTGCATTATCTATTCCTCGCTATTTAACGATAATTAGATAATTATTAAAATTATATTATCCTGTATCTTCCTCCTATAATGCAAATAATGGATATGTGTTATTTGGTAAGTAGTTACTATGTGAAAAGACATGTATTTTAATCTTTTTGTTTTGTTTTGTTTTAAAGATAGCTTTATTGAAGTATAATTTACTTACCAGGGAGTTCTCCAAGTTTCAAACATTTTTGGATTTACAGAATCTAACACCCCAGTTTGGATACTTAGCACTTAAATCTGTATATGTAAATGAAGCTTATTATTGTTAGTGTATAAATTGACACCATCAGCCGCAGGATGTGAGGCTCCCTAAGTGTCACGGTTGACAAAAGTGGAAGTATTGTCAATCCTTGAAAGTTTTAGCCATCTAAGAAGTGAAAAGGCAGCCAGGCTTCCCCATACAGCTGTCTGTTAGTTTGGAGACAGGGCACTCAGAGGTCAGAGGGTGCACTCAATCTTCCCTATAGCTATGTGAGCCTGGGCCTTCATTCCTGGATAAAACCAAGTAAATGAAAAACCATGACGAGGGTGCTATTGACAGCTTACAAGGGATATTACATAGAGGGAGAAACTGGGGTTTTCAAAATTGGAGACATGTAAATGAATTCACATGAATCAAATTTTCATTCATTTATCCCCCCAATGCAATTTAATCAATAAGGCCCCATAAATCAGGAATACCACAATTTCAGTTACTCCAGCGTTGAGCCTGTAGCTAGCTACACCTGGAGGATGGAAAAGCCATTAAATGTTTAAAACCTTACTTAGGTGCCATCAGCTCCCATGAGAGGAAGAAAGCAGGGAAATGACTCACTCCATGAAGTGCTTGCTGCATAAGCATGAAACCCTGCACGAGCACCCACGTAAAAGCTGGCTGCAGCAGCATGACCTTTAGTCCCAGTCCTGAAGAGCAGAGGCAGGACGGTTCCTGGAGCCTGCTGCTAGCCAGCCAGTCTAGCCAGTAATGGCATTCTGCTTTGGTGAGAGAGCCTATCTTAAAAAAATACGGTGGAGAACAATCGAAGAAGATCCCGGTGTGGGCCTCTGACTTCCATAAGTACAGGCATGAACGTCTCCACCCATTGCTACCCTCCAACGCACACACATTTAGCAAGGGTAGGATAAACCAAGAGTTTTGACTTCTAGACAGTCACATTGAAACATGAATTCAGATACCCTTATGTGCCTTTTCCTAGGAACATAGGAACAAAAGTCTACTCACTCCACATAGGATCCCAAAGACAGACCAGAGAAATGATTCTGCCCAATTCTAACTTGCTTATATAGTGAACTTATTGGAGTCTTACAGGGGATTAGTTATAGAGTAACAGGTGACTCAAAGTCAACTCTGTCATCAAAAAATATACCCCAGCTGGGTGGTGGTGGTGCACACCTTTAATCCCAGCACTCGACAGGCAGATCTCTGTGAGTTCGAGGCCAGCCTGGTCTACCCAGCAACTTCCAGGACAGAATCCAAAACAATACAGAGAAACCCTGTCTCGAAAAACCAAAAAAAAAAGAAAAAAAGTATACCCCAGTATTGGTGATGATTTCTTTTTTTTTTATTTGAATTAGAAACAAGATTGTTTTACATGTCAATCCTAGTTCCCTCTCCCTCCCCTCCTCCCCTACAACCCCCCCAACTAAAACCTTACCTATCATATATCCTTTCTGCTCCTCCTGGAGGGTGAGGCCTTCCATAAGGTGTATCCTTTGGGATAGGGCCTAGGCCCACCCCCGTGTGTCTTGGCTCAGGGAGTATTCCTCTATGTGGAATGGGCTCCCAAAGTCCACACCTATGCTAGGGATAAGTACTGAACTACTACAGGAGGTTCCTTAGATTTCCGAGGTTTCCTCAATGAAATCCATGTTCCTGGGGTCTGGATCAGTCCCATGCTGGTATTCCAGCTATCAGTCTGGGGACCAAGAGCTCCCGATGTTCAGGTCAGCTGTTTCTGTGGGTGTCACCAGCACCCCTTTGACCATCACTCGTTCTTCTCTGCAACTGAATTCCAGTTCATTTCTGTGAGTAGTTGTGGGTGTCTGCTTCTACTTCCACCAGCTGCTGGATGAGGGCTATCGGGTGGCATATAAGTCATTCATCAATCTCATTATCAAGAGAGGGTATTTAAGGTAGCCTCTCCTCTGTTGCTTAGATTGTTAGTTGGTGTCATCTTTGTAGATCTCCAAACATTTCCCTAGTGCCTGATTTCTCTGTAAACCTAAAATGGCTCCCTCTAATATGGTATCTCCATTCTTGTTTTCTTCAATTCTTTCTGCTCGCTCATGTCTTCCTTGGTGATGATTTCTGAAAGCTGCATCCCTGAAACTCTGCAGGGTTTCAATTTAGAGAAAACAGCTACATAAGAGCCACTTACAATAAGACTAGACACCAGGTGGCTGGGTGTGGGAGGACTGGAGGGAGGGAAGGATGTGATCAGGATATATTGTATGAGAGAAGACTAAATAATTTTTTAATTAAAAACAAAAACTAAGGAAATTAAAAATAAGTCATTTACAAAAAAACAACATATGTATGAGGAACTGCTGAGTCTCTCTTAATTCAAACACAAAATGTCCCACAGGCCAATTCAGTTCAGGTACAAGTTCACAAAAGTAGCCTCAGTATTTCTCCCTGTTCATTCCATGCCCCAGGGAACTCATTAAGACGCAGGACAAGTCCAGCGGGTACATTCTGGCCAATCTGCAGCATCAGCTGTTGCCCCAGGATGGAGACAGCAGCTTGAGCTCTGGGTGAAGCCTGAGGCTGGGGATTAGAGGGGGAAGGTATGAGTGAGGAGTAGGGCAAATGGTTGGTCTAGACAATGGCGTCTTCTTCCTCATTCAGAGGACCTGATAAGAAGAGCCAGGCGCCCATGTTTGCAAGGGAACAAAGTCTGGTCTGCTGGCTCAGGTTACACAGGCATCCTTGTGGTCCCAGACTGTTGTTGACCACAAGCCCTGCATGGCTCACTGTAACAGCCTCAGCACAGCCTCCTTGGTAGCTTCCCAACAGCATTGCTTTCCTTTCTTCTTACCTTCAGCAGGGTTTCACTCCCCACCAGGGCACCCAGGGGCACTTCAGTCTTTAGGAGCCACAGCAGATGTGAGAGCAGGACCTAAGCTGTATCAGGAAACAGTAAAGCCCAAGGCCACTAGATGCTGGCACCATGGGCCAGTAGCTATGGGAGCTCTCACTGGAAATTTTTGAGCATGAATTTCTGCTCCTGAGTGCTGATCCTACATGCAAAGAGATAATGTATATTAGATTATAAGTTGTATGTCCAACTGTGTGGAATGGAGATACTAAATTACAGCACTTCCTTTTTGTGGGATGTCATGTTGGTTTTTAAAAAGTTAAAGCAAACTTACTTATTTGTTCTTATATATTTATTACACATGTGTAATACAACATTTTCCTTTAAAATAGGTGTGAGTGTTATAATCCAGGAAAGAAAATTAGAGATCACTACACATGTAAAGCCAAGCGGGAGTCCTTTAGTATCTGATAATGAAAAGCAAGCCCTTGCCATAAAGAACTCTTGCCCCAAAGCTCAGGGGTACAGAGTTTATAAAAGTAAAACCCCATAATGGCATCATTGTCAGGGTTAGGCCAGTTTTGGTTATGTATCCAATAGGTATTTTAGTTATACATCCAGGCTACTGTGAAGGTTCTGGGAAGTCCCTAATGTGTGGCCAGGGCTAATGTGACTGTTCAGGGAATTAGGGACAGAAAATTGCCTGAGCAGACACAAAATGGAGTCAGAGTAAGATGATGTTATCTTGGTCACTTCATGAGAACATGGCCAGTGGTTCTTGCATAGGAAACAGATTTCCGAACTATGTGTAATTTTCTTGCTTTTCCATTCTTCTTTACATTTTTGAAAATGAGACCAGATTTAATAAACAGAGCAAAGCAAAACAAAGCACTCCATGGTGACTCTCAGAAAGGCAGGAGAGGTATCACATGGCAGGTTTGGCAACCAAGTCTTACTCGGTTTTTTTCTTTTCTTTCTTTCTTTTTTTTTGTAATGAGAAAAACAAATCATCAGATAAAGATTATTATAATCTCAAGAAATAAAAATTTAGATGCCAACCCCCTTTTTTAAACTCTAGATACAGTCCTAACTTAACTGTGAATTTTATACCCCACAGTCTTGGTTGTTTTCTTCCCTCTCATGGTAAACTTGGCCAGACCATGCTTGGCTTCCAAGATCACATGAGACTGGTAATATTTAAGGTGGCATATGACCATTAGATTTACTTTCTCAAATTTAACTTGACATCTTTTGTCTCTCTAGATGCTCTGGTCTGGAATGTTAGTATTTATCCCCACCTTTTTCTGTATTAATGCTGGCTTATCAATTGAAATCAAAATGAGATACCAATGCAAGATGCTACTGAGAGGAGAAACTAAAGATTGACTAGTGAGAGTGTGTGGCAACTCTGTATTTTCTTCTCAGTTCTCCTAATGTGCTCTAAAACTACAGTAAAAAGGATGTGAAGCTCAAGCATATTTCATCATCACATAACAATTTTGTGTCAGTTGTCTATGATCATTATTTGAACTCTTGAACAGATTTTAGGGTAGAAATCAGACTTTATAAACTTCAGTTTGTTTGAAGTAGCAGTTTTTATTTTATATGTTTATTTACTTGCTTTCCAGATGGATGCTTGCCGTGATGGCCATGGTGGTGAAACGAGAGACTCTCACATGACAATTTTACTTCACTGGCTCACCTCTTTAATTGATGATGCTGATATTAACCATGAATTGTCCTTCTTTGTAGACATTGTCTGTAAAGGTACACTTCATATTTTTTATTTGTTTACTTATTTTTTGGTTTTTCAAGACAGGATTCCTCTGTGTAGCCCGGCTGTCCTAAAAGTTGCTCTGGAGACCAGGCTGGCCTCGAACTCACAGAGATCCGCCTGCCTCTGCCTCCCGAGTACTGGGATTACAGACATGCACCACCACCATCCAATTCACATTTTTAAATTTAAAATTAGGTGTCACCCATTTGAAGTATTATAAACTGGATTTAAGAATCATCTTTGGGAACAAATTTGGAAGATACTAATTTGACGAGAGGATTCTTGTATTACATCTACCACTGTAGCATACTTGGATCTTTGCATGGACTGAACTCAGAGCCCCCCTGAGATACATTCCCAGTCCTATACTTTTATCAGAGGCACTTCAGTCTTTGGTGTGAACCATTGCAGTTTGAAAATAAGGCACAGCAAGGGACATAAAAATACTATAATTTGTAATATTTTTATTTGTTTGGGTACACTAATATTCGTGCAGCTTTGTTATTTATGGGGGTATTGAATTTCTGTTCTAACACTATTACATAAATGAAAAGATAATATTTTATAATACTTCAAATACTTGCAAATAAGGCTTGGAAATAGCACTTTGCCTGTGTGTGTGTGTGTGTGTGTGTGTATTCAGAGTTGAAGTTTATTTGTATTTATCTAATAAAACATTTTATTGTTTTATACATAAAACAATGGCATGTTAATTTAAAGACACTATTGGACCTTAATTTGGTTCAAGGGAGAGTTCTAGATGTTGAGGCCAAAGGACAAAATATGGAAGGTTTCATTAACCCTTTCTATAAAGAGCTCTTAGTATCATTGGGAAAGATAAATGTGTGACTGTGTTAAAATAGTCTGATGCAGAGAAACAGTGGGCAAAGCAGTAAGAACGGCAATGATAGCAAAAATTACAGAAAGCTGACTGGGCTGTGCACTGTTCAAGCTGGACTTTATACCCTGCCATTTAGTGAGGACCGAGACAAAATGAAAAATAGCAGTTTACTGCATAATGAAATGTAAATCTAATGAAATGTAAACTTGATACCTTTATTATTATAGGGCATCCCCCCACTTTGAAACAGGGACTTCTTTTTTATTTTTTTTATTAGTCCAAATTAGGAACAAGCTTGCTTCACATTTCAATCCTTTCTCCCTCTCCCTCCCCTCCCCCCAACCATTCCCCAACCCCCGACCTATGCCCCACCTCATCCACCCTCCACTCCCCAGGCAGGGTAGGGCCCTCGACGGGGGCTCCCCAAAGTCCACCACATCATCCTAGGCCGGGCCTAGGCCCTCCCCCATGTGTCCAGGCCGAGAGAGCATCCCTTCATGTGGGATGGGCTCTCAAAGTCCCTTCTTACACCAGGGAAAAATACTAATCCACTACCAGGGGCCCCATAGGGTGCCGAGGCCTCCTCGTTGACATCCATGTTCAGGGGTCTGGATCAGTAGACAGGGACTTCTTATATTGCCTGGTTTTGTATCAAGCTGCTAGACTAATGCCATCTTCCTGCATCAGCTTTCCAGGTACCAGGCTGGACTTTGAAAGATGAATGGAAGTAAAAATAAATCATATGCACTGTAACTTAACCAGGTGCCATTTCACTTTGATAAAAAGAGTGGCATTGTCGCAGTGTACAAAGCTGCTTTTTACTTTACTTTTCTGGATGTAAGAACCTGAACTTGATCTTGGCTGTTATCTCAGGAACCCTCCCACAATGACTGCTTGGTGGTGTTTAAGATTGTATGACATGTTTACTCAGAAATTCTCAGTTTTTAGTGAAAAGGGTTCCTGTGATTGCTAAGTTCCAAAGACAAATTATTAGCCTGTTACTTTACTCAACGGGAAGCCATCAACAACAGGAAGGATGTTAGAAATAGTTGTCTCAGAGTGGAAAGAACTTGGACATGTTTGCAGTACAAAGGATATGACTAAAGCTGCTGAAGAGAGCAGGAAGAAATGAAGGAGTGAAGTCCCTGAGCTATAAATAGAGGATAGGTCCCAAGGCATAGGTGGAAAGATTTACGTCCGTGAAATAGTTAGTCATAGCAGCAGACTTTTCTAGGGTAAAAAAGACAGTGGCTGAAAAAGAAGTATTGATGATCCCTAGCACTGGAAATAAGTCCTAAAGGCCCCAGCCAGTCATAAATTAAATGGTCAGAATAAATGCTATTAAGTGAATCCCATGAAACCCAGTGAAAATGGCAGATTTTTATTATTATTATCGTGTTGCCAGAGATCAAACCACATGCTAAGTAAGCTAAAGCCTCAATAGTTTCTTCAATGAGACACTAAAAGAAGGAAAAGAAGAAAAATCATGTTGTTTTGTCCTATACTGAGTAATGAATGTTATTTCCTTCCTGTTTATTAGGCAGGTATTTCACTGCCTCACTTTGTCCCAGTACTCTGTTTTTGTCTTTCAAATGTTATGTGTGTGACTGTTTTGCCTGCATGTATGTATGTGCCCCTGCTTGAATGCCTGGTGCCTACAGAGGCCCTGGAGCTGGAGTTCCAGGCAGCTGTAGCCTCCATGTGGTTACTGAACTCTCAATTCTACAAGAACAGCAAGTGAAGCCGGGCGCTGGTGGTGCGTGCTTTTAATCCCATCCATTGGGAGGCAGAGGCAGGACGATCTCTGTGAGTTTGAAGCCAGCCTGGTCTAGAGAGCAAGTTCCAGGACAGCCAAGCTACAAAGAGAAAGCCTTTCTTCAGAAAAAAAGCAAGTGCCTTTAACTGTAGAACTATCTCTTCAGCCCTTACCTTTATAAAAACACAAATCATGTCTATTTTTGTTTATGTGTATGTGTGTGTTTGTGTATGCTACGTGTGTGTGGGCGCCTGCAGAGAGACCAGAAGAATGCACAGATAAGCCAGGATGGCTGTGGGTACTGGGAGGTGAACCCAAGTCCCTTGCAACAGCAGTAAAATCTCCGGACCATCTCTCCAGCCCTGGGGTTTTAAATGTTAAAAATGTACTTTGTATGTAATGGAAACTGTGTCAAGGATAACATCACAGTAAATGGTGAAATGTTATATTCCCCCTAAATAAAAGGCCCCTCTAACTCGATTTTCTCCCACGATTGTTACAGATTTTGAACCTTATAAGGGTGACCTGGTAGAAATTGAATTTGTTGAGCAGCGAGCCTCACAGAGCAGAAAGGCCATCTTGATGAAGCCTCTGAAGCATCACCATGTCAATGAGGTAGTTTATGTGCTGTGCTTGTCCCCTGTGCCTACTTCCCTTTCAGGTAGTGACCATCTTTGTTGCTCAGGATTAGGAAATCTAAAATAAAAGGTTTTGCCAAAATCAGCTTGTTTTCTTATTAAAAATCCCATAATCCTAAAAGGCCATGATGAGAATAATGTCATACACATGATGAAAACTTAAGTTTATATAATTTATCTGGGAATCATCAAAATGTGATAAGAGCAACAAACCAAAAAACAATCATCAGGTTTCTTGGAATTGTTAAGAAAAAATGAGTGGAGTGTCATTTAAACTCCTCATTAGTATGACATGGGTAGCAAAAACTGAAAACAAGTTGTCTTGAACTCCTTTTGCACCATAGGAAAAATGAAGGAATGTTCCTCTAATGCAACCAGTGAAGTAGAGGAAAATGATAGTCCATACAACAACACATTCCTATTTGGCTCCTTTTTTCATGTAGTCACCCTTAACTGGAAGTTACAGTCATTGTGGGTAATACTTAGCATAAAACTTCCTCAGCAGGGACTGCTTTCATTGGTGTGAGGTTGTAGCTGGACAGGAGTGTACTTGTGGCACCTAGATGTTGCTGTTGTAGAAAATAGGTTGGGGTGAAGGGATCTGCTGGTTAGAGCAGGAGAGCAAAGGGACAGAGTCTGTGACCGTGGATTATGATCTTCTACACTCATTTTTCATCACAGGTTTGTGTTACTAGAGCAGATGGAAAAACTGGAGTGTTGGAAGACAGCATCTTTTTCACCTTGGACTCTCTTAGGCTTCCTTGTGGATATGTGCCTCAGCCAGATGATGTTGTCAATGTGGTTGCAGTGCAGAGCATTGAGTCCCAGTATTTCTGGAGGGCAGTCAGAATGACCCCAGTACAAGTATCGCAGGGACTAAGCCTTTGAATTGCTTCTTCAGCGTTACTTCTATGTGGAGCGGAGGGCCTGGTTGAATGCAATAGTTTGAATGAGTAAGGCAAAATATATGTTAAATATGTTTTTACTTAGAAACCCGCTGGGAATTTTGTTGGATGTATGGACTCACTTTGGGAAGGTACCTGATCTATGTAGAGACATCACCAAACTGGCTTTGATTTCTAGCAAATAAACAACACTTCATAGTAGGTTCCATTCTTTGCTTTCCGTGGTCAGGAATGTATTAGTGCTGCTAGTGGCCTTGTTTGTCCCTTGAGCAACATGCAGAGGGAGGCCAGCAAGTGACTGTGTGAAATGTGAAGACACAGGTGTCTTCAGTTCTGAGTCCCCTTATGCTGTGTACAATGGTTACTTTTTCCGTAGCATTTTTCATTTCCTACTGCCTACTCAGTTTGCTAAATTTCATGTCTATCTAGTAGATCCCATCCTTCCATGGTATAATGCTAGATTCATACATATAGGGTTTTCGTTCATTCATTAGCTTCTCAGCCAAGCCTGATAGTTGGGGCAAATTGCACATTACTAACTTTAATAAATGAGTTGTCTGAGCAGCAATACTGTTTACCTGTGGTTAATTGACCATTCCGTCTCTAGGAATGAATTTGTTCTGTATGTTATTAGTTGTTTACTTGCTTGTGTTTTTGTTTTTTTTTTTTGAAACAAAACATTGCTATATGGAGTATGAATCAGCTCCCATTATCCCTTTGTGGGAGAGGTACAGCCTATCTACCGACAAGAATTAGGGCAAATACAAAGCACCATAAAGGAGGGGACGTTGCTTACTCAAGCTAGAGGCCATTTCCAAGATCCCACTAGTCTACCCCATGAGATGATGCCTCAATTTTTCTTTCTTTTTCTTGTTTTTTGGGGGTTTTGTTTTGTTTTGTTTTTGAGACAGGGTTTCTCTGTGGCTTTGGAGGCTGTCCTGGAACAAGCTCTTGTAGACCAAGCTGGTCTTGAAGTCACAGAGATCCGCCTGCCTCTGCCTCCCGAATGCTGGGATTAAAGGCATGCGCCAGCAACACCCGGCTCCTCAATTTTGCTTAATGCCATGTACCCAGCTGACTGTACTATTGTGAGTCATTGCCAATGTGTGGTATTACTGGAAAGTAACGATGAGTTCTAACACTGTCCTAAGAGTCAACATTCTACCACATGCCACTGACCCGAGTAGTTTCTAAGTTTGGTTATGAATTTGCCTTACATTTCTAGTAGGCACTTTGTTGTGGGATAATCTTTCTGTACACTGTAAACATGTGTCTCTGCCTAAGGCACCTTCTGATTGGTTTAATAAAAAGCTGAGCAGCCAATATCTAGGCAGGAGAGGATACGCAGGATTTCCTGGCAGAGAAAATCAGAGGAGGAATTAGATGCTTGGATTTTGCCAGCAAACTTGTAGCAAGTCAGACCTGCCATACTGAGGACAGGTAAAGAGCCACATGATAGAATGTAGATTTTAAAATGTGGGTTAATTAAGTTATAAGAGCTAGGTGGAAGCAAGCCTAAGCTAAAGACCAATAATATTAAGTCTCTGTGTCATTATTTGTGAGCTGTCAGTCCCAACATGAAACTACTACTACAGTACTCCCCAGGGTCCTGTGGGTTTTACACCACTTTATAATTAATACCATAGGAGTGAAGTGGTTTCATCTTAAGTAAATTCTTACTAACTATGTGTTATATATCAGACAGTGATGTGGGCATTGAAATAAGATCAAAATCACACATGTCCAGGTTTTAATGGAACTTGGCTCATGTCTATGCTTTTTTCGTTCCTGACCCCAGGAGCTATCACACAGGAAAGGAAGGCAAGTGGAAGCTCTGAAAGGTCCAGGTCCCCATGATTATCATTATTTTTAAGCGACCCTACACCTTGTAGAAATCACAGCGAAGTGATGTGGCCCCTGGTAGGTCAAGCATGTTCCAATGAATGGCCCTACACCCAGGACTATATGGGCTGTAAAAATTGGAACCAACTGGTTATTTACAACAGAGTATGAAGTTGTAGGAAGTATGGGTATTGGGGTGGATCTGAGAGGAGTTGGGGGTGGTGAATATAATCAAATACACTGTAGGAAATTTTCAAATAATAAAATATTTTAAAGTGTTATATAGAAAATAGGCATATTATGCTCCTCTGGTGGAATGAGTTTTGTTCTTCTATACAAGCTGGAAATTTGTGTGTCCCACTTATTAATGAATGAGTGTTCTATTTGACTTTATGTTATCCCTACCTAGGTACTTTGACCTATACCCTGAACCAGTATAATGTACTACATAATATGTGTTCCTTTATTTAGCTACTCCCTAAATTACTATTTTGGACAGTTTGGAGATTTCAGACTGAATGTTTGGCTACACAGATGACAACTGGCCATTTACATTGTGTCATTATCATTAACCTGACTCCATTCTTGCACTAGAGCAAACTATTCAACAGACAGTCACAGATAAAAGCTTACTTAGTGTCTCCGACATACTCTTATTCCATACAGGGACATCACCATCACTCAGCACAACTGTCTGTGGTTCACTTGGGAAAAAGTTCATTACCTACCTGGTGGTAATGCCCTGAAATGATAACTGAGGCCTTGAGTAGGTTCTTCCTCCATGTTCAGACACTGGAGGAATCCATAATTTTGCAGAACTTATTAAAAAATTTTGTCTGGCTTATGGACAAGTATCATAACAAATTTATTTGTAACAGAAGGGGTGTGGTGGGGACATAGCAACCAACTTTTTAAAAAATTGGCATTTAAGAAAACAGAGAGGAAAAGAGGAAGGTGAGCTTAATGAAGAAAGAGTATTTTCAAGACATGGACTACCATATGCCATAGTAGGTAGATAATTAGGAGAGTAGCAAACATGCACTTTATATATGCAGAGAAGAGGCATAGTGAATAAAGATAATATACCTTACAAGAAAAAACATACTTATGTGAGTTAAATACACAGAAACACTCTGAAGTACTTATTTCACTTCTGTAACTGTTGGTAAAACGTGAGAAATTTGATAAGTATTTAAAATTCCTATTTCATGATGGAAATGTAGCCGTGAAAAATAGGGCAGGAAAATAGGGTCAGGCACACATCACTCTGAGTCATAAGGAGATTGCAGTAACTGAGAAAAAATAGCATCCCTTTGACTGCCCTAAGGATTGTACAAAACCCTTCCAGCAAAGAACATTAATCACCCAAACGGCCACCAAATGGTCCACCCTGTCAGAGACCCTTTACTTTCTCTTTTGTAAAAGCACCTGCACACATAAAGTGGGGCTCTTAAGCCCCTCTCTTGTTCATGTCCATTCCTGTTCTGTGCAGCATATTTTATGCCTTGTATTTTCAGTAAATCTAGACTTTAATTATTACTACCGTGTGTCTTGCTCAAATCTTCATTAGAGTTGTAAAGAACCTGGCCTTTATGTCAAGTGTGACCTGAGAAATTCCCTCCAGTAACGAGGGAGACAAGACTTTGGATAGATCCCAGCACCACATAAAATCTTAATCTAATGATGCACTAATTGTAAGACTAACTTTTTAAAAATATTTCATTTAAATTAGAAAAAAATCTTATTTTACATATCAATACCAGTTCCCTCTCCCTCCCATCCTCCCATGCCCCCCACCAACCCTCCCCATCCCATCACCCATCCACTCCCCAGGGAGAGTGAGGTCTTCCATAGCGGATCATCAAAGTCTGTCATATCATTTGGGGCAGGGTCTAGGCTGAGAGAGCATCCCTCTGTAGAATGGGCTCCCAAAGTCCATTCCTATACTAGGGATACCAGAGGCCCCATGGATTGTCCAGAACTCCTAACTGACACCCAACATTCAGGGGGTCTGGAACAATCCTATGCCGGTTTCCCAGCTATCAGTCTGGAGTCCCTGAGTTCCCCCTTGTTCAGTTCAGCTGGTTCTGTGGGTTTCCCCAGCACGGTCTTGACCCATTTGCTCCTCCCTCTCCACAACTGGATTCCAGGAGTAAGGGTCAGTGTTCAGCTGTGGGTGTCTGCTTCTGCTGCCATCAGCTACTGGATGAAGGCTCTAGGATGGCATATAAGGCAGTCATCAATCTCATTATAGGGGAAGGGCATTTAAGGTAGCCTCTCCACTATTGCTTAGATTCTTAGTTGGGGTCATCCTTGTGGATCTCTGGACATTTCCCTAGTGACAGATTTCTCTTTAAACCTATAATGGCTCCCTCTATTATAGTATCTCTTTTCTTGCTATCCTCTATTCTTCCCCTGACTCAATCTTTCTGATCCCCTATGTCCTCCTCACCCCTCCTCTTCTCCCCTCCTCTTTCTCCTAACTCCCTCTCCCCTCCCTCCAAGCCCCCAATTTGCTCAGATCTTGTTCCTTTCCCCTTTTTGGGGGGACCATGTATGTCTCTCTTAGGGTCCTCCTTGTTTCTTAGCTTCTCTGGAGGTGTGGATTGTAGGCTGGTAATTCTTTGCTCTATATCTAATATCCATATATGAGTTGAGTACATAACATGTTTGTCTTTCTGTGACTAATTTCTTCCTATATAAATTATACTAGTTCAGAAAAGGATGAGTTATATACATGCATGTCCTTTTTAAATTGGAGAACATTCACTTTAAGATGAGGGTTGTTATATAGGAAAAGAATAAACATGAAAAAGAAAGAATTGTTCCTTTCCCTCTAATGGTTTTTTGTTTAAACATATGTCTAAAGTTTCACATTTATTTGAATCACATATTCTTTTATGTTTCTCTGTAAAACAAAATGCACTTTTTTCTGTTTTGGTTCTTCAGGACAGGGTTTCTCTGTGAAGCCCTAGCAGGCTGGCCTCAAACTCAGAGATCTGCCTGGCGCTGCCTCCCAAGAGCTGGGATTAAAATTAAAATGCACATTTTAAAAGATGAGTTATTAAACTATGTTTGATAATGAATCTAAATACACAACTCCCAAATATTTGCTAACAGTAATATTCAAGACTTTGAAGAGTTATTCTAAGAAATTTATCTTTGAAGACAGGTATAACATCCTTAAACAATGAGAAGTAGCTATATTCATGGTACTTTTATTTTTTGAGACAGGGTTTCATTCTGTAGTCCTGGCTAGCCTGAAAATTGCTTAGGTAGATCAAGCTGGCCTGAACCTCAGAGATCTGCATGCCTCTTGACTGAGTGCTGGGAGTAAAGGTATGCACCACCATGCCCTGCCCTGATAATATATACTTCCTAACCATTACTAAGGACATGTTCCATGTAACTGCAGAGCAATCCCAATAGCATTTGATGCTCCGTGGAAATGAAATTCTTGAATAAATTAAAACTAGTATGTAGGTAGGACATGGTGGTACATGCCTTTAATCCCAGCACTTGGGAAGCAGAGGCAGTTGAATTTATGAATTTGAGACCAATCTGGTCTACATAGCAAGTTGCAGGCCAGGCAAGGCTCATAGCAAGACCATGTCTCAAAAAAAAAACTAGTATAAATTGTCAGCTTGATTAATGTCATAACTGTTTAATTCCAAGATACGAATGTAAGCTCTTTAACACGTTTTCTTAGAATGGGCTATGCAATTTAGTTAAGTATGGAAAATTGATTGGAGGGATTTTTCCTTAAATAACAGTGTAAACTAAGCATAGTAGTGCCCACCTGTTGTCTCAGGTACTTTAAAGGCTGAGGTGCAAGGACTACCTGAGCTTATACCTGAGTTTATTTTTTAGTTCAGTGTTAGACGCCATTATGGCAAACATCGTAAGACCCTGTCAGAAAAAGATATGAAATAAAACCAATGTAACTTTCTATAACCGACCTTTGTACTTTGGGGACTGATATACTGAATACTAAAGCCAATGTTCAAACCAATCCTTTTATTGAAACAATTAACAATGTCATAAAGGAAAATTCACTGTATTATAACAAAAGAGTCAAAACCTTGACATACAGTGGTAGCTGATGCTCAATGCAACTGGATTTTATTCAAAATAAAGTAGGACAAGGTGAAAAAGTTAATGACTAAAGACCTTGCCATTTAAACTAGAATTTATCTGAAAGCTGGCATTTGAATTGTATCATTTAGGTTTAAGTTCCTTCTGCAAATATTCTTCCTTCAAAAGAGCATGGACTGAAGAGATTGGCGAACATTAACCATCTCTTGCTGCTGCTGTTTAAGGGAAAGAGAGAGAAAACAGGGTTATTTCTCAGTTCCATGTCATTCACGCATCAAGAAACAAAAGATTTCAGTGCTTTAATTAGTTCATCTTTCCAATTTGAAACACAACTTACAGATTCTTTCATAATTTTTCTACGCAGCTTATTCATTTCTTCCTTAAGTTCATTCTGGGTACTCAGAAACTGCATATCATTCTTCTTCTCCAAATCTTCCAGATTCTAAACACAAAAGGCTAGTTTAGTCCTATGACATTATTTTTCATCTCAAGTTCTAAATTTTAAAATAATATCTCAAAAGAATTTGAAATATTTAAGTAATATACATTATATCAAGTAAAAACATTCTAATACCCAAATTCCTACTGTTCAGACACAAAATAACTCAGACATCAAGCAAATACAAGTATAGAAGATACAATAGTACACTTTGCTCAAGAAATAGCTTTAATGAATATGAAGGTAGATGGGACTGGGAGAGGGGAGAGTTGGGTACAGTATCATAAACTTTGCAAGCATCACTGGGAGGAATGAGAGCCTAAAAACTAGCATATGCAATATAGATAATTTTTCTTAGAAAAAACAAGATGAAAAATATAGAAAGAGAAATACCATAGGGTCTTCTCAGCAAATACCACAATTGTGAACATTTCTAGTAATTTTCTCAAACATCAGGCTACAATCTACTTAAGATAAAAAGTCAATGTGACATGATGTGACAATGAATTTACCAAAGGGAAAAACAATCTATACTATGAGATCATTTTTCAAGTCATTAATAGCAAAATATAAACTTTTTATTTTTGTTTTGTAAGACAGTAAATAACTTTATTGACCAGGCCTCCAACTGTCCATCCATCTATCTTTAGCACTAATACTGTATGAATGTGATCTCCATTTAAAATGATAGTTTAAACCTTTCCTAATAATTTTCCAATGAGTTATCTATCACCAATCAAATGACAAGTACAGTGTTAAGTGCTATGGAGAAAACAAAAGAGGGTAATACATACTCACTCTTTATTTCCAGAAAAATATAAACATTTAAACCAAAATAACACAAAAACTTTATATTGGGAATGAAATGTAGCTTTCTGTACATATAAAGTAGAAAGTGGAAAATGTTTACGGTTTACTTTACAAAGGAACCGATTTCAATAAATGAAAAGGAATTTTAAAAATATTCTATGAATGTGAAAACATGGGCTATGGAGAAATTAAAAATTATACTAAGGTTCTTCACTAACAGTAATGTTTGGTGATATTATATAGAAGATGCCTTTATTGGTATCAAATAAACTTTTCAGGGAATATTAGAGAAAACTGGCAAGATCTGTATTTGGAAACACATAAAATGTATAGAAATTATTTTAAGGTTCTTTAAAATATTTATTTTTAAACTTGTTTATACATTAACTTACTGGCATATACTTAATTCTCAAGGAAGAAAATTTAATCTTTATTAAATTCTGGGCTAACATGGCTATAAATTGATAAAAGTTATTTTAACCATTGGAATAATTCTAAAAATTGACATGCTAGAAACTACTTCCCTACTAAATTTCAAAACAAGGTTTAATTTAATTTGGGTCCTTCCTGAGTCTGGAGAGATGACTCAGTAGGTAACAGCACTGGCTGCTCTCCAGAGGACCTGGATTCGATTCCTAGCACCCAGAAAGGCAGCTCACAACTTTCTGTAACTCCAGTTCCAAGGGATCCTTTGCCCTTCATCTTTAAAAATATTTATTTTTTAAAAAAAGTATTTATTTTGAGCCTTTCCTATTTAATATAAACTAGGATTACGAAGACCATAGAAATAATATGTAGATTTTCTCTCTCCAGTTAAATAAAGAACAGTGACTAAACTTGAAGTATGGCTATTAATAAATGTGAAGAAGTATATATATCTATGGATAATTCACAACTTACCATCTTCTATCTCAATTAACCACCATAAAACCATTAGAATTCTACAGATCTAAAATCACCACATCAATTATAAACAATTAATTCAAATTGGAAATGATCTTATTCTTGTAAGGGAAAATGTGCATCATATTTTTAAGAACATATTGTTAACATGTATAACATACCTTTAAGAACTGTTCATGCACATGCTTAATTGTTCTCAATCTCTGGTTCTGAATAAGTCGACATTGTTGAAAAATCTTTTCTTCATGTTGAAAATCATTCTACAAATACAAAAGGAAAAAAGTTGGTTGTTGCTGTGGGCCTCATACATGCAAGGCAAACACTGTCCTCAGCTATAGCTTAATCTCTAAAACTTTAAATTTAGAAAAAAGTTCTATTTTAAACTCAGAAAAAACATTTTAAAATGACTACCTTTAACCATATTTTTCTTTAATAACCATTACGCCTAGGTTTAAGTTATTCTTTTACCACTAACATGATATGAACCTCCTTCATTAGTTTCTTAAAATTACAGGCCATACAAGGTAAGAAATCGTTTTCAAGACATCATTTATTGTTGGAAATTTCAATCTCTAAACAAGCCTGGGTTGTTCAAGCAAGTAACACAAGAATAGGTTCCCTATTCTTGAGATTTACTTATAATAGATTAATTATAATTGTGATACCAACCATTAGTTTTTCATGTTTTTCTCGAAATTTCTGAAAATCCAAATTCCATTGCTCAAACAGAGTCACAAATGACTGAGCAGAGTCTTCATTAAGCTTTGCCCTGTAAAACATAATAATGGATGATGTCACTTCTTATACTAGTATGAAAACAACATTTAAGACAAAATTTAGTTGAGATACTATCATAATATAAAAAGGAAGTAATAGCAGTTTAAATATTCTGAAGGAAAACTCAGAAGTAAAATTAGATTTATACTGATTCCAGAAGTACTTTTTTCCAACATAAAAGTCCCCTCTCATACAGTGGCTTTTGAAAACTATGGAAGTTTTATCATATATATCTATTTTCAAAATAATGTTATCTCCAAATAATTTACTTTTCATTTTTCTACTGAATATAGAGTCTTAAAATATTAAATGATTTACAATCAAAAACATTTCACTAAGTTCCCCACTCTCCATTTTGGCACAGCCACAATTTAGTACAAAGGAAGAGTTAAGTGCTTAACATATCCAAATTGACCTTTCTCTACATTATCAGCCATGGTTAACTGTTATTAGATTTTATTCATCAAACTTCATTCAACTAATTTCAAGAATGAATATAAAATTCCAAGTAATAAACCTCCTCAATTGTTACTTAAAGGAGAAAAACATAATAGTCACTGGCTTCTAAAGGCAGGAGGTCACAGAGTCACCTGACTAGAGAAAATTCAAGTCAAATATTTTCACTAGAGACTCAAACAGAAGACTGTATTTTCTGAAATGATTTACATCAATATATACTAAGAATTGGTACAAACATGGTTTTTAAAAGAAAAAACCTTACACTGCATCTTCATGTGAGTTCCAAGCTTGTTTCATTTTCTGGTCAATTCCTTCAAAAGACTCCCTGGTATTTGCTTCCATTCTTTGTCTCTTAGCATTAAGAGCACGGTTAATGTCACCTATATTAAAAATTAATGTTCATTAGAATTTAATGTTAAGGAAAATTACTTTGTTCCCACATATTCAAGTAATTATGAATTCAAATAATGTTCACTCATCAATAACAAAACATTTAAAACCAAATTTAGAAAGAGTGTCAGCATGATACAACTTTCATAGTTTGAACACCTAGGATTTTGTATTTTCTGACCAGGTCTGCTAAATCAGCAAATTCTATAAAACATTCCAAATCCAAAACTCTGAAATCTGAAACATTTTTGGTCCCTATCATTTTGAATAACCATATAGTAATTAGTACATTCTTAACTGAAGATGTTTTTAGAGATGACAAAAATGAACTAATAAACAAAAGGGAAGTACAGACTTTATGAGAAAATAATTAAGTAAAGGCTAATTAAATTTATAAACGCTTTATACTGGAAGGGTACATTTTGCCTGAATTCTTGTTAGAAAGCATGAAATAAAATAGCTTATTAAAATGTAATCTAAAAAGTTTAATTATTAAAATTATTTGTAAAAAGAGAAGCTGGGATGTAGTTCTGTTGGTCAACATTTGCCTGGCACATCCTCTATAGTACACTTTAGTGGTTATTTACATTCCATTAAGTCTTTAGTAGGGCATTTTACCACTATGTACAGCAAGCAGTTCATACAAAAGTTTAAATTTAAAATACTCTGTGGTAGCAAAAAATGACAGGACACACTACTAATCCCAGCACTAGAGAAGCAAAGGCAGGTAGGTATCTGTCAATATGTGACCAGCCTGGCCAACATACCAATTTCCAGGCCATCTAGAGCTACATAGTGAGACTGTGTCCCAGTAAGAAAAAAATTCTTTTTATCATTTACTTTTAATAACCATAAAAATTATGTTATATAGCTTATAATTTCAGCAGCTAAATAAAATTGTTTCATATAATAAATATATGAAAGAGATATCTCAGCAGTTATAATACATATAGGAAATGATTATAAAACATTTTAACTTAATACAACTAAATAGAGAACATCTTTCAAAAAAGTTGATTATATGAGTAATCCTTAAAGGAGCCTAATTTTAACTGTTTTTGTAAGTGCATGTGTGTATGTCTATATGGGAGGAGTGCTTTGCTTTCATATAGGTTTAGCCTGGTTCCCACTGAGTCCAAAAGTCAGCACTAGATCCCCTTGGACTAGAGTTACAAATGGTTGTGAGTCATCATGGGGGTGTTGGAAATCAAACTGGATTCCCTTGGAAGATCAGCCAGTGTTCTTAACCACTGAGCCATTTCTCCACCCATTATCAACTCTTTTAAAAGAGTACTATCTCCTTCCTTGGTTGGGTTTGTCTATCCCTGTAATCCCAGTACCTGTGAGGTTACGTTGGATGCTCTACAGGGTTAGTGCCAGCTTGTGTTCCATGTGAGACTTTCTCAAAACCAACAAGTTAACATGCAAAAGTAGATATTCTCCCCAAGAAAGCTCATGTAACTGATCCTTAACACAGGTCTTAAAGCAAGGCTTTGTTTTCAGATTTCAAATCTCTATTGGCTATCCAATTTTCAACATAGATTATAATTTATTAGAATGTAAACAGTGACAAGGAGTTATATTAGAAGCTTCGATTTTAAAATGCCTAACCTAAAGAAAGGGATACAGTATAAATTCTAGGATAAATAAACTGAATTAAAAACTGATATATAGAAGTAGTACATCACTTGGTCTATTCAAAGAAATATAAAAACTTTCCTATTTTCCTCTTCTGAAATCCCATGGAAATCACAAATGTCTAAAAGTGTCATTTTTTACTTCTCTCATCATGGAAAACTATAAGGAAGACTATCTGTGATGCTAAATCACAAATATTTATGAAAAATATAAATGAGAACAAAGCATTGAAGAGCAGGCATATATTGTTTAACACATATTTTATGCAAGTTATTATGTGGTTTTAAACAGTTTTATAAAAATATAAGTATCTCCAAAAACATACCTCCGAGTTTTCCAAGAATAACCTCTACCTTTTCCCTATAAAGAAATCACATTTTAAAAAATATTAAAGCTGGCACTGTAGTTCAGTGATACAGCATTTCCCAAGCATTCACAAAACCACCTGTTGGATATCAAACACAATGACAAACACTGTTTAACTAAGAATTCCTAAGATATAATAGTTTGGAAGAAGTAACAAATGTCAAGTATTTAATATATACTACCTGTTATATAAACAAACAGTTCTTGAAGTACATTATTCAACAGACAAACATCATTTTTAATATATTACCCCACATCTACAAACAGTTCTATAGGACTTTTCTTCCCATGTGAATCACTTGCTGAACTCAGTTCTGTTGACAAGAAAAAAAAAGAAAAACATTTTTGAAATAAAGTATACTATTTTAACAAACTGCAATGAAACAGTATATTTGATGCTCTTTCAGACATTTTGGCAACTTAAGCTTTTGTATGAGATATATAAATACAAAATTTTCTTTGTAGGTTAGATGAAGTTAAATCATGATTCATGACCATTTGTAGGAACACATTTTGAAGTCTTTCTAGGATAAGTCTTTCTAGGATGTACTGTTTTATTGATCAACATGATAGGGCTTCAAAGCCATGACACACTACATGGATTTCTATAACTTAGGTGTGAGGATATGGAGATCAGATGATAGTAAAGTGCACAGAATACACAGAATTAACAAATTTTAAGTGTATTAGGTTCAAAACAAAAGAACTGAGGGACATTATCAATAGTCAACATTTGATACCTTTAAATTTTTTACACTAAGTTTTTTTGGTTTTTTTTCAAGACACGGTTTCTCTGTATTGCTTTGGAGGTTGTCCTGGAACTCACTCTGTAGACCAGGCTGGACTCAAACTCACAGAGATCCACCTGCCTCTGCCTCCCGAGTGCTGGGATTAAAGGCGTGCGCCACTGATGCCCAGCTACATTATAATTATGAGTATACACACACATCAGTGTGGAGGTCAGAGGACAGCTATCTGGAGTAGATTTTTTCCATCTACTGTGTGAGTTCTGGGATCAAACTCAGGTCCTCTGGTTTGTATGGCAAACATTTTTACCCCCTGAGACTGCTTGCCAGCCCCCAACACTTGACATCTTATACCTTGAGTATAGCTCCTCTGCGAAGCACTGAGTTCTTGCTCCTCATCCTCAAAGTTATAAAGTAGGGGTTCTCCCTCCACTGGTGTGCCTTCAGGCTCTTCAGAATCCCGTCTTGCATGGGGAAACATACCTGTGTATTTTCTGTTTTAAAGCACAAGGAAAAAATAAAATTTCTCAACCCGTCTGAATCCAAAGGCATTATTAAATAAACTGAGAAAATTATCACATAAAATTGAGATTTTTCTTATTTGAATAAAGTGTTAACAATTTTCTTACTTTATTGGATCCAAAGTTTAAAAAATGGCAATTGTCACTGTAAAAAGAAGTTAAAGCAAGGGTGGCTTAACCTGGACTACAAATGTTTGCACCTATCCATATCTGATGAACTGAATTTTGGTCTCATTTTTGCAAATTCTTGATAAATTTGAATGAATATGCATGTTTGTATGTCATTTTTTAAGTAAAATCTGCTGGCAAAATAGATCACAAGCATGCCAAAAATCTCCACTAGCCAAATAAATCTTTTTTTTTTTTTTTTTTTGGTTTTTCGAGACACGCTTTCTCTGTGACGTTGGAGGCTGTCCTGGAACTTGCTATGTAGACCAGGCTGGTCTCAAACTCACAGAGATCCCTGCCTCCCAAGTGCTGGGATTAAAGGTGTGTGCCACCAATGCCCAGAACAAAATAAATCATAAAATCTAAAATCGTACAGTACTGGGGATGTAACTCCCAGGTGTAGTTCACACCTGGTATGTAAGAAGCCCTAGGTTCCATCCACAGCACAAACCCACCTCTTGGGGTTGAGGGGGAAGTCTTTGTACTTGAGATACTGAAGATTGCAAGGACAGAAGATTAAAGGTTTAAGGTCAAACCATGCTAAGCCATCCTGGACTACAAAGTAAGATCCTACCTTACAAAAACAAAATACTGAAAATGCTCAGTGTGGTGGTGCATGCCTGTGATCTCAGAATGCAAGAAGTTTAGGTCAGAGAATCACCAGTTTTAATCCATCTTGGTTATACAGTAATAGCACTGTTTCTCCCACTCTTCCTTGTTCTAGGACATGCCCTCCCCACTCACTCCCTACACTCTATCCCTTTCTAGTTCCTTCTGTCCTTCCCGCCAACATCCATATAGTCCTGATCAAACTTATACAATAGTGGAGTAAAATGAAGAAGGGTCTTTGGGTTGTTTCTAACAGATTTGGGGCTGACCCCAGAAGCACAGAAGTAACCCCTAAGCCATTCCTGGCCTTTCAGACCCTACTGAGGACCACATCTCCTCCTCACCATGCCAGCTCCCCAGCTCTACCAGGGCCCCCAGAACCTCCACTTTCCTGGGCCCCTTGCCATTCCTGGTCCCCTAAGTTAACCCCATCAGCTCTGGGTCTTCACTCCCTACTTACCCCTAGCTTCTACCTTGCACTGAACTCCTTGTCTCTAGCTCCTACATGCCTTTTGGTGCCTCAATTCCTCTTCAGTACTTGTAAGGACTCACATTCCATACTAAGTCTAGCCTCTTATTGTTCTTCATATTCTCCTTGCCCCAGGCCCTCCCCAGTAACTCCACCCCTGCTAACCTCTTTTTAGCTCTCGTAACCTACAAGTCCCTCCTAACCCTCTAAGTCTTCCTTACTCCTCCCCTCTCCCCAGGTCCACCTCACCTCATATACTCCCATTTCTTCCTCACACCTAAGTCCTCCCCAGTAACCTCTCCCTGGCTCTTCTTCACCCCCAGTTCTCCTTTGTTTCTCCCTGCTCCCCAGTTCCTCCTCACCTCACCCCAACCCTTTCCCAGTTCCTCCAAAGCTCCTCCTCACCCTTATTCCCCATTCAGGGCCTCCTCCCCGAAAACCACTCCCTAGTACCTTCTAATCCCAAGACCTCACGATACTGATCGATTCCTAGCCCTTCCCTAGCTTCTACTCTCATCACCTCCATACTACTCCCCAATTCCTCCCCCATTTCCTCCTTGCTCCTCACCGCTCCCCAGCTCTCCTAGCCCATAACTGCCCCAGTTCCTCCTCCTCTTTAACCCTGCCTTAGCTCCTCCATACCCCTGCCCCTCCCCAGTTTTGACATGCAGACTCTCGTTTCCACTCCCCAAATCCGCCTCACTCTGTGTTTCTTCCTAGTTCCCCATCTATTCCTCCTTATCCCCAATTTCCTCCTGACTCCTAACCACTTACTCCCCTGGCTCCTTCTCACCCTTATCCCCAAGGGAATGCAACTGGCCTCTAGCCTTTCCCCAGGTCTTCATTCCTCACTCTAGCATCTCTTTACTTCTAGACCCCTGTCTCCTCCTCTCCAAGTTGCCCTCTAAGCTATCCTTCCTTCCACCCTATGCTTCAATGTGTTCAAGGCCCCTTACTCAGCAAGGTTTACCACCTCCATTTTCCTATCAGCCGACTCAAGGAAGAGGTCCATGGGCCCCCTCCATTTTCCTGTGAGAGGCCTCGAGGACGAGGTCCTCGGCCTCTTCCATTTTCCTGTGAGAAGCCTCGAGGACGAGGTCTGCGGCCTCCTCTCCTCAATTTTCCCGTCAGCGGCCCCCTCCATGTTCCCGTCAGCGGCCCCCTCCATTTTCCCATCAGTGGCCCCCTCCATTTTCCTGTCCCCGACCCCCTCCATTTTACCGTCCACGGCCTCCTCCATTTTACCGTCAGCGACCCCCTCCATTTTACCGTCCACGGCCTCCTCCATTTTACCGTCCACGGCCTCCTCCATTTTACCGTCAGCGACCCCCTCCATTTTACCGTCCACGGCCTCCTCCATTTTACCGTCCACGGCCTCCTCCATTTTACCGTCAGCGGGCCTCCTCCATTTTCCCGTCAGCGACCCACCTCCATTTTCCCGTCAGCGGCCCACCTCCATTTTCCCGTCAGCGGCCCCCTCCATTTTCCCGTCAGCGGCCCCCTCCATTTTCCCGTCAGCGACCCCCCATTTTCCCGTCAGCGACCCCCAACATTTTCCCGTCAGCGACCCCCTCCATTTTCCCGTCAGCGACCCCCAACATTTTCCCGTCAGCGACCCCCAACATTTTCCCGTCAGCGACCCCCTCCATTTTCCCGTCAGCGACCCCCAACATTTTCCCGTCAGCGACCCCCAACATTTTCCCGTCAGCGACCCCCTCCATTTTCCCGTCAGCGACCCCCAACATTTTCCCGTCAGCGACCCCCAACATTTTCCCGTCAGCGACCCCCTCCATTTTCCCGTCAGCGACCCCCAACATTTTCCCGTCAGCGACCCCCAACATTTTCCCGTCAGCGACCCCCAACATTTTCCCGTCGGCGACCCCCTCCATTTTCCCTTCGGTGGCCCCCTCCATTTTCCCTTCGGCGACCTCCTCCATTTTCCCTCCATTTTCCCGTCGGCGGCCCCCTCCATTTTCCCATCAGCGGCCTCGAGGACAAGGTTCGGGACCCCTCCATTTTCCCATCCGCGGCCTCCTCCATTTTCCTGTCAGCGACCCCCTCAATTTTCCCGTCAGCGGCCTCGAGGACGAGGTTCGCGGCCCCTCCATTTTCCCATCCGCGGCCTCCTCCATTTTCCCGTCAGCGATCCCCTCCATTTTCCCGTCAGGGACCCCCTCAATTTTCCCGTCAGCGACCTCCTCCATTTTCCCGTCAGCGACCCCCTCCATTTTCCCGTCAGCGACCCCCTCCATTTTCCCGTCAGGGACCCCCTCAATTTTCCCGTCAGCAGCCTCCTCCATTTTCCCGTCAGCGACCCCCTCCATTTTCCCATCAGTGGCCCCGTTCATTTTCCCGTCAGCGGCCCCCTCCATTTTCCCATCAGCGACCCCCTCCATTTTCCCATCTGCGGCCTCCTACATTTTCCCGTCAGCGGCCTCGAGGACGAGGTCCGCGTCCCCCTCCATTTTCCTGTCAGCGACCCCCTCCATTTTCCTGTCAGCGACCCCCTCCATTTTCCCGTCAGCGGCCTCCAGGACGAGGTTCGCGGCCACCTCCATTTTCCCATCCACGGCCTCCTCAATTTTCCCGTCAACGGCCTCGAGGACAAGGTCCGCAACCCCCTCCATTTTCCCGTCAGCGGCCTCGAGGACGAGGTTCGCGGCCTCCTCCATTTTCCCGTCAACGGCCTCGAGGACAAGGTCCGCAACCCCCTCCATTTTCCTGTCAGCGACCCCCTCCATTTTCCTGTCAGCGGCCTCGAGGACGAGGTCCACGGCCCCCTCCATTTTCCCGTCAGCGGCCTCGAGGACGAGGTCCACGGCCCCCTCCATTTTCCCGTCAGCGGCCTCGAGGACAAGGTCCGCGACCCCCTCCGTTTTCCCATCCGCGGCCTCCTCCATTTTCCGGTGAGAGGCCCCAGGGCCCAGATGGCACAAACGGGCAATTTGCCTCACGGGTAAAATGGCACCCAGGACTCCGACCCCCCTCCCGGGGACTCCCTCCTCCCTCCTCACACGCCTTCCTCCTCACACGCCTTCCTCCTCACACGCCTTCCTCCTCACACGCCTTCCTCCTCACACGCCTTCCTCCTCACACTCATCCCTTCCTCCTGCCTGAACTAAAGCCCCGTGGTTGAAGCAGGTTCACAGACCAACGGTTACCACATCCACAACTCGGTCTGCACTCGGTCCGCTCCGGCCGACGGCTCCGCTTCACTGCTGTGAGGACTGGCTGAGGCACCGAATTTATACAGGAGGAGCCTCGGCCAGGGGCCTCACTGATTGGCTGGTGCTCTGCGCATGTGTGTTTGGGTTGCTAGGCTCTTTGGCAAGTGCCAAAGGAATCCCCAGGGGAGCGGGGCATCCCGTGGTGGGGCGGTACCTTGAGGGGCAGGGCTTGCGTATGGGGGTGGCTGCTCGTGCAAGGGGCAGGGCTTTGCGGGCAGTGAACAGACTCCACATGCAAGGGGCGGGAAGGTGGGAAGGGGCAGGGTCAAGCAAACCCACAAGGGGAGGAGCTTGGGTAACATGGGTTGACACCGGGCAAGGTAGAGCCATCAGGAAGGGACAAGTTGGGGTGCGCACATGGGAGCAGTTAAGCAGCCCATTAGAATCTTCCTTTAAAAATTGCATTTATTTGTGGGTGGGACATACATACGGCGCTTGTGTGTAGGTTAGAGGACAACTCCCTGGAGTCAGTTCTTTCCATCCACAATTGGCATCCCTGGGATCCAACTCAGGTGCTCAGGCCTGGCTGCAGAAACTTTGCCCTGAAAACAATTTCTACCGGTCTGATAAGGGCCTGGGGCTTCTCTGAAAACAGATGCGCTTGTGGTCTCCCAATTGTAGAAGTCACTGGTAGAGAAGACGACATAAACTAGGACTAGGGAAGGAGTGAACTTGACGTTTCTCCTTGGTGCAACTGTAAGGATTACTCCCCCTTTCCCCGGGGGAGCTGGCAGCTTAGGGAAGCTCACGTGTGCACTCTGCTTGGATGGCAGGGGCCCTGCAGTCGAACGTTTCTCTCCCAGTTCCCAAATAAACATTTAGAGGCTTAATATTAATACAAATTGTTTGATCTATTAGCTCAGGCTTATTATTACCTAGCTTTAAAATGTACATTAATCCATGGTTGTTACTCTATAGTTTACCGTGAGGCCTGTGGCTGGTTACCTCACATCTTTCTCCAGCAGCTACTGCCATCTCCCAGGCTGCCTTCTTTCTCTCTACATCTCTGTTTGGATTTCCCGCCTAGCTGTATTCTGTCCTGCTATAGGCCAAAAACAGCTTTATTCATCACCCAATAAAAGCAACACATGTTTGCAGCATACAGGAATCCCACATCAGGGCCCCTGGGATGAGAAGCCAGTCCCCTCCCAATTTCCACACAGAGAACAGGACCATGACATTGGGGACCACGGGCAGTAGTCAAGCCACCAAAGGAGCCTAAAGTGAGCACCCTGGAGCAGGAACAGAGAGGAAGGTCAATTTCCTCCAGCAGGGTTGACAGAACAGGCACATATTTGGGGTTTCTTTAGGCAACCTGTCTGGGTCAAAATAATCTGGGCACCTCCTACAGACCAAACTTACCTCTGGACATGTTCAGACCAGACAATACCTTTTTTCCTTTTGGGTGGTGTCATTGGTGGGCCTCCAAAGCACACAATAGCAACCAGTCAGAGAAGGATTTTTCCCAGGGCTCTGGAATATATCAGATTGTGTACCCCTAGAAGTCCTCTACAACCTGTGCAATCTTCCCTGCTCCTGGGAGTCCCCTAAATGTTAGGATCCAGTCTCTGTGGCTCTTACGGGGCCTCCAGCATATCATAGAAAGCCCGCAAGAGATGACTAGAATCTGATCCTACGAAAAATTAACCCAGTGCTCTTCTAAGAACCTGAGGTCAAGTTGCCCCAGCCAACTTCCTTTTTGTTAAATTGTCTTCTTGTGCAAACCTCCCCTTCCAGCGAACTGCTTATTTTAGCTTCTGTTAAACTGACTGCTTGCAGCAACCCCCACCCCCACTCCCACTGTGCAGCTGCTGAGCAAGATACCAGTATGTGCTTGTTGTCTTAACAAAACCCTTATCCTAAACACCCAGTGCTACACTTGGGTCCGGAATACCTGAGTGTAATTCCAGCCAGTTGGAACAAAGACTTTCAATTGGCTAAAGCTGTGTCTGAGTGGGCTCAGACACATTTCTGGTGGGCTCCCCATAACACTGTATGTGTTAAAACGGTGTGTGTGTGTGTGTGTGTGTGTGTGTGTGTGTGTGTGTGTGTGTGTGTGTGTAGAATCAACATAAGTTTAAAAACCAGAACATTTCCTTCCATTATGTGTAACTCATTATGTGGTATCATCGGATTTCTTAATTTTGCTGTTATATGTATGGGGAAATGGTGTTTCTTGGAGTCTTTTATATTTCTCTAACCACGCAGACTTTGGGTTCTAAAAACTTTTTGTGGCCATATCCTTACCCATTTCCACAAAATACCTGCTTGGGTCTTTTGTATTTAAAAATTGGTTGTTATTATACTTCTTAGTGATTAATAGGTCTTATTTCTGCTTTCTTGCAGTGCTTGTGAGAAAACCCGGGTCCTGGGCTGTCTCCCACCTACAAATTGGTGCCTGTCCCAGTTGTCATCAGAGAGGCACCATCCAGCAACTGATAGAGGTAGATGCAGAGACTGACAGCCAAATATTAGGTGGAGTTCAGAAATCCTGCAGAGGAGGCAGAGGAGAAAGGAGTGTAGGAGCCAAAGGGGTCAAGGACACCACAAGAAAGCCCCCACGGTCAACTAAGCTGGGCTCACAGGGACTTGCCGAGGCTGAACCAACAACAGGTAGCCTGCACAGGACTGACCTCTGCATATACGTCACCGTTGTGTAGCTTGGTGTTCCTGTGGGACTCCCAATCGTGGGAGCAGGGGCTGTCTCTGGCTCTTATACTGGCTTTTGGGACCCTATACTGGGTGTCCTTGCCCAGCCTTAATACATGGGCCGGTGCTTAGTCTTACTGCAACTTGATATGCCATGTTTTATTGATATTCATCCTGGATGGAGACAGAAGAAGAAGGGGTGGGGGTGAGATGTGGGACGGGGTGGGGGGAGAGACTGGGAGGGGAGGATATAGGGAAACTGCAGCTTGGATATAAAATAAATAGATGAACTTTAAAAAGGAAGTAGTATAAACTCACTCTGCAATTTAAAAGTCCATAGTGCCCAGAGAATATATAGTTATCAAAAGAATATACTGTTAGAACCCAGCTACTACTCAGGCCACAATACCTAGCATAGGCTTTGTCCTTTTATAGATACAGACAGGCACCCTCAGAAGATATTATCTTTGAGTAACAGACTTACATATGCCAAAATCTCTCACCTGGAGAAGTGAGTTTACATTAAAGGGGGTTATTGTGGCTACATGTCCTCCTGCCTACCTCTTCCTTGCCTCCTGCATGGGAGCTAGAGAGCTTGGCTACAGACCTGTACTGTGAAACCTCCTCCATCCTCTGAAATGTAAAAGAGACTGATAATCTGCCATGTCTGCCCTGATTTCATCCCTTCGCAGTACCTGCCATGTTGTCTGTCTCTAGTGCTAGGGCCCTGAACTCTCCTCAGCATCCCTACCATACTATTGCCTACCTGACTTTCTACGGTATTGATAACTTTTTTCCATATATCTTTGATTATTTTTCTTAAATTAGTACAACCTTGCTTCACATGTCAATCCCAGCTCCCTCTACCTCCATTCCACCCCCACCCACCAACCTCCCCAAGCCCCCACCCCATTCCCCCTCTTCTCCCTAGGGAAAGTGATGATAACTTTTAAAATAAACTCCTTACTTCCGAGTAATCCTCTTCCCAGTGTCCTCTTGAGTCCTATCCCCTGTCCCAAACCTATCTTTATCACAGAGCTACATTGCTGAGTGAGGGCCATAAACCTTGGTATTGCTATTAAATTATAAATAATCCTGATGTGAAAATTTCCAGTGGTTTCTAATTGTCCAGCCGACCCTGAATTCCTGGAGCAGACCACTCTAGTCACAGAAGTTATTTGGAAAACAACTGAAATTAGTTTGCTGGTTTTGTTTCTGTTTCTCATGAGTCACACAATACATCTTGCTATTTTATGTCCTACTTGATGCCAGCTTGGATCCTAGAACTTTTGCTGAACTCAGTAAATTAATTAGACAGTATTAGACTAGCAGTGCTTTTTCCACATTTTTTTATCTCATGACTAATTACTCTTTATTTTCTAATCTTATTCCCTGAGTCATTATTTGAATGCTTTTTTGATATATTTGGAAACAAAATTTATAAATAATCCTGTTTCTACTGTTGGCTTTTGAGATAGGATCTTCTATAGCCCTGACTAGCCTCAAACTCTCTATGTAGTTGAGAACATTGTGATCTCCTGATTGTTCATCAGAAGCCTGTAGAGCAGCCCCTAATATTGGCTCCCACATTTCATAAGAGAAAGCTGAGTCTTTTCAGTGTTACATGCTCCTACCATGTGGAGAGAAAATAGCCTGAAGAAACACATAGGGTGGGGGATCCCCATTCTCTCCTAACAGGCTATAAAACCAGGAGTAGGTTATGTTACCTTACCCTTGGATATCCTCATTGATAAAACACAAGTCTTGGTCCAGACAATCATCTTGTTTTTGTTCTGTTTTGGTTGTTTCGGACTTTTTTGTTTGTCTTTGATACAGGGTTTCTATGTGTAATCCTGGCTGTCCTGAAACTCACTCTGTACACCACACTGGCCTTAAAGGCATAAGCCACCACCACCTGGCTAAGAGTCATTTTGAAAGTCTCCCTGCAGGCCTTGTGGGTTTGGGGACTTCATGCTCAAATCAGGCAGCACTGGCAACATTCCTTCTGTAGCATACACTAGTATAGTTTTTGTCCCCTCCCAAATTCATGTTTCAACTTAGCCACAAATGTAAGGGTAGTAAGACTGGGTCCTCTGTGGAGTGATTTAACTCATGAGGGTAAAATCTTTGTGACTGGGACTAAGTTGTACTTAGAAAAGGCTTGAATGGGGGGAAGCATTACTTTACCATTCTGCCTCTGGCATTAGAGAACCTGATTGTCCACCTCTACAGAAAGCACATTATTGGAGGTGTTGTGTTAGAAGCCCTTAATAGACAACTGTACTGCTAGTGAATCCAGCTTAGGATCTTCAAACCCCAGGCATGCAATGAAAGAAATTTCTATTTGCCAAACACTATCCAGTCTCACCTTTTCTGGTATATTAGCACAAATGGATTATGGCACATTGTGGCCTGCTATAGAATTGCACAGGAACTAATAATTCTGAGGCTTTAAAGAATCTGGGGACAACTTACCATCTATTAATTTCTGTATAATAATACCATTAGATAAATTAAGTCTATGACTACTTTATGATTCTGTTGTTCATTGTGATCACTATGAAATTTCTAGTTAATTGTAGATTCTATAGAGACAAAAAGGTCAAAATAAAAAGGGAAATTTCCCATTTTTCTAGACCTTAACTGCTTGGATCCTACCCCATGATTTGGATCCCTTATACGATTAGAGACTAACTTCTAATTTGGTTCTGGTACCTCAGCCTAAATAGAGAGTCTCAAGAAGGACTTGACATTATAAATTTTATTATGCCCAAATAGTTAGCTAGTTGCTTTCTTGAGCTCTGTTGAAATCTAATCCCACTCAAATGACCCAAGAGGTAAAGGCAGATAAATTTACTCAACTGTTATAAAAGGATCCATCCTTTCTCAGAAGAACAATTCTTTCTCTGAGATTTGCACACTGCATTCCTTCCACAATTGTCTATTCGTTTATAAAAATATAAATTTAACAATGGATTTTGTTTTTATAAAGATTTCTTATTTTTTTATTTGTATGAATGTTTCGCATGCATGTATGTCTGTGTGCCACTTGTGTGCCTGATGGCCACAGAGGCCAGATGAGAGTATTGGATTACCTAGAACTAGAGTTACGAATGGTTGTGAGCTACCATGTATGTGCTGGGAACTAACGCCATGTACCAATGCAAGACCAACAAATGCCCTTAACTGCTGAACCATTTCTCCAACCCGTAATGTATGTTAATATCAACCTTACACGAATAGCACAGAAGACAAACAACATTTAAAATATGTGTTTGCACAATAGGCGGTGGTGGCGCACATCTTTAATCCCAGCACTCTGAAGGCAGAGGCAAGTGGATCACTGTGAGTTCAAGACCAGCCTGATCTACAGAGAGATTTCCAGGACAGACTCTAAAGCAACACTCTAAAGCTCAATAAAGTCCCAAAATGTATTTGCATGTAATACCACCAAAAATATAGTGAATAAAACAGGATCTACTGTATGATAAGCTCTATTTACTTGTTATCAATAAAAAAGTTTGTTATTTTAAAATCCAAATGCTGGAACTCTCCAGAAAATTTTCACAGGTTTGTTGACTCATTTTTTAGATTTGTGTATTTTATGTGTACAGGTGTTTTGTCTGCGTGTACATGTGTGTGTACCACATGGGATCCTGGTGCCTGTGGAGGTCAGAAGAGGGCATTGGATCCCCTGGGACTGCAGTTATAGAGGGTTGTGAGCTACCATATGGATGTTGGAAGACTAGCCAGTACTCTTAACCAGGGAGCCATACCTCTAGCCCACAGTTTTATTTATAATAATTATAAAGTCGAACAGTTGAAACTTTCGCTGTAACATTCTGACTCGCATTTATGCCTTACAGTCAGCATTTATATTAACATTTCTTACAAACATGAAAAGAATGGAACTGCTGCTGATTTCCCTCTCCTATTTTTCACCAAGCAAATCATACAAGTATGTACCTTTTGACCCCATGGAGCGGGGGAATATCTAACATTCAGAACTACTGATAACAAGCCAAGGAAAAAGTATAACAATGAAACTTTTCCCTTCGTAGTGAATTCTTGAGACATTCAGTACATAAGTAGCATGCTAACTCAATGGCTTTCAGCAAAGTTGTTGCATGTGTGGTGTAGAAAGCACACACGTCCATAACTTCCAAAGATGTACCAGATAGGCCTCAAAGTTCAGTTCTGTTTTGAGATTCTGAGCAATTTCTCTCACCAGATGCCAAAAGGGAACTCTGGGAATCAGAAGTTCAGTAGACTGCTAGGAGTGCTGAGTTTTATAGAGTGGCATAGTACCAGGCCTGTGATGATAAAACTGCTCAACTGCTCTAGCAGAAGGAGAGGAGCTGTTGTAGCCAATTCTTTCCTGGGTGTTTTACCAGGAGTAGATTTGCAAGCAGTCAGCTTTCAACAAGTCATAGTAGGGAACATTGCTACTTAACCTTCCTTTGGGTGGAGCTCAGTGAGCAAGAGGCAGTGACTATAAATATGCAGTGTGTATTAAAGCTTTTATATCAGTTCTGGCCATGAGAGAGTATGTTCATGTAACCACAGAACAGCCCATTATATCCAAATATCTGTTCTGTTTAGCCTTAGAATAAATTCTCTACTTTTATGATACCCACATACTTCCTAAATTTTATTATGACACTTTCCATTCAGAACCTATAACAACCCCATAAAATAACATTCTCTAACCAGAAAGAAGCTGCCCTGGTCAAGGCGAGAATTGCCACGGGGAGAAGACATGTGGATACTATCCCCCTCATCATTCTGATTTGGCAGGAAAAGTAAGGTGGGGGATGATATGGAGGTGGCAGCTTGCCGTTTCTTAAAACTGGTGGTACTTAAAGGAATGATGGTACAAAATGGATCTGTGCTAAAGAGCACTTCTGGAGATTCAAAACTTGGAACCCATGGAAAGAATTAGACGGTAAGGAAGGAGAGAACAAGGCAGAAGTGACAGAAGACATTCCTTAGGTTTAACCTTTACCATCAAGGAAGTAAAAATCAGCAATTCAGCACGCAGACATGGCCTTAACAATGGCCCAGTTCAGAGTGTTCTCCACCTCTGAACTGCTTTCTTTAGGTAAAAGTTTAACAAAAAATGAAAGGACCTCTTGAAACTATCTCTTGGGGGTTTGGGACATAACGATGGATGGAATCAGTCTGAGTGATATGGAAATAGAGAAGTTTAGTGATATAACTAAAACTTCTCCAAGACAAAGACTTTATTACCTGAGGCACTATGAAGGAAAGACATCCCTGGTTTATATAAGCTATTACTGACACTTGGTTTTCACTAGCTGAGTTTCCCACTAATAAAAGGGATTGGAAGACAAAGTCAGTGCAAGCATTATTGAGGAAAGTTAACATGATGGAAGTGATTACTTCTGCCCAGTTTGACAGGCTGTAAAGGACTGTTCACTACAGAGGGAAGAAAGATTGCTTCAGCAAGGAACTTAGCTCTGGTATGGATCTTTAATGGCTTTACTCTGGCCCATCATAGATTGTAATTTTTTAGTATAATGTGTTTTAATTTTTGAAAATTTCCTAAATGCATCTGATGTACTTTGATCATATTCAACCCTATTCTTCCCTGTAACTCTCTCCAGATCCATCCCCTATGCTCTCAACCCTCCCAACTTGATGTCTACTTTAAAAAAATCTAGTTAACGCTCCTAACATGAAAAACACATTGAGTCCAATTTGTGTTGCCCATATACACATAGGTGTAGGGAGGGTTATCCACTGGAGCATGATTGACACACTAGAGGCCACATCCTTAAAGAAAATTGTTTCTCCCTCCTCTAACAACTATCAAATGCCAATAGCTCCTCAGCTGGGGGCAGTGGATCATGAGGCTGTCTGCAAGCATAGTGGAATGTTGACTGGCTTGATTTTAGATGTGTCTTGTACAGGCGATCCCAGCTTTTGTGAACTCATGAGTGCAGTTGTTTTGTCATGTCCAGAACATAATGTTTTGTCCTACTCCTCCCTGACCTCTGTCCCTACAATCTTTTTACCATCTCTTCCATGATTGTCCCTGAGCCTTAGGCAGAGGGAGTGGGCTGGATAGTTTTATGTCAACTTGACACAAGCTAAAGTCATATGACAGGAGGGAACTTCAATCAAGAAAATGTCCCCATAAGATCAGGCTGTATGCAGAGTGTAGGGCATATTCTTAATCAGTGATTGACTGATGTAAGAGGACTCAGCCCATGGTGAGTGGTGCCATCCCTGGGCTGGCAGTACTGAGTTTTATAAGAAAGCAGGCTGTGCAAGCCATGGAAAGCAAGCTAGTAAGCAGCACCCTTCCATGGTCTTTGTATTAGCAACTGCCTTCAGTTTCCTGCCCTGTGTGAGTTCCTGCCCTCGCTGTTTTTGTTTTTGTTTTTGTTTTTGTTTTTTTGATGATGAACTGTGATATAGAAGCATAAGCAAAATAAGCCCTTTCCTCTTCAAGTTGCTTTTAGTCATGGTGTTTCATTTCAGGAATAGAAACCCTAACTAAGACAATGAGCATTATATTGATGGTTAGATATGTTTTTTTTTCTTTTTTTTGTGTGTGTAAGAGACTATTGTGGATCTGAATGACATAGACTGGCATTTTGAATGGGGTTCATAACATGCCCAAGCATACAGGAGGGAATAAACAAAAAAGAAAGGTAGAATATGGGACCTACTGTGCAGGTTAATGAAAAGAAAATGTGGCAAGATTTATGTTGAGCAATAGTTCCTAGGATAAAGCTGATGGAAAATCAAATGCTGTCCTTGAGAGTGTTTGGAAGGCTGTGAGGCACCCAATGGCAGCTCATCAAAGGAGTAAAAGAAGAAATGCAAGCCAGGGGTCTACATGTGGTTCTATCCTACAAAAGATTAAAGACATTTCCTGGGATGGGAAATATACCAGCCTCTTCTCTGATAAGGTTGCCAAAGTGACCCAAAAGTGAGGGCAGCCATATGTAGCAGCCAGAAGCCCAATGAATTGGCCCCTTGCTAATGTGAAAAACACTTGGGTTTTTGTGAACACTGGAGCCAAGTGGACTTCAATCTATGGTAACCCCTAAAAGCACTGGGAGAAATAGGCAGAAGTTGAATATAAGAGTGGAATGGTGCATGTGAAAATGACTAGGTCTGGTTTAGGGCTGGGCAGTCACACCCAAATATATACTGTAGTGCACATTTCTCCCCTCCAAGAGAATGCACGGGGAATGAATTATTGCTGGGACACACACAACATACCACCTTTGGAGAATTTCTCTTGAGAATGATAGCTGTAAAAGCAATCATATAGAGCTAAATAAGGTACTTTGGCCTATGCACGCTGCAGTACCTAATATCATCACTCTTTGGATAAAATAACTGATAGAAATCATGGGAACTTTCCATCCTGTGTTGAACCTTTCTAATATAGTTTGTAAATATTCCATTACCTGCTAATTCTTCAAACCAATTTCCATTCATTTTGAATGAACTCTTGGAATACTGCTCTTAGATGGTCCTTACAGCCCCACTATTTGTTATGGAATGGGGACCCTAGAACTTGCCTTGTTATCCCATGCACCCTCTGCAAAAAGGTTTCACTACATTACTGATACAATGTTAAACTTTGAGTGCCTTACAAATTTAAAAACATGTGAAAAGACATACTAGTGCACTGAAAGAAATTAAGACGAGACATCAATTTCTACAGACCCTTCTCTGCAAACTGTGCCCACCCATCAAATTGTGTACATAGCTTGGCACAGCCGTGGCAGTTTTTGATAGGGAGATCAGAAATGCCTTTAGAGATGGCCTTACTAACCTAGTGACATTTTTAGCAAAGATGCAAACGAAGTGTGGAAACAAGCCAGTTGAATAAGCAGGTAAGGAAAACTTGGTCAGAGAAAGGTAAAGTCATAGGCCATGAAACATGTTGTTTCCTTTAACCACAGCATGAGGCTTCTAGAATACTCTGTACTTGAGGGAATTGTTAGCATACTGCACTGTTTTTAGCCATGCATGTGTATCTTCTGCTAACACAGGACTATGCATTCCGTGTCCTGCTTTATTAGTTGTTTCTTCTTTCTGCTTGATTGGCAGGTTCTCTCTTTCTATCCTACCAGTATCCAAAAGCTTCACCACCTGGTATTTTTCTGTATTATTTGTATCACAGCAGTCAGCAAAACCTCCCAGAGAAGTTGTAAGCATAGTCTCCATCTCCAGAGTTCTTAATTGAATGTGTCTAGAGTCAGGCCTCAGAATGCTGTTTCCTTTCTTTAGAATTTATATTATTACTTTTGTTTTGTTTACGGGACAGTATTTCTCCTTGTAGTCATAGCTGTCCTGGGACTCACTCTGTAGACCAGGCTTGAAAATATATAAAACACACATATCTTGATGTGCTAACTATAGTAGATAGAGCCAGCCAGCAACCAGGTCCTGATGAATTTGTAGTGGCTTGGGGGTGAGAAGCTACTATTGTCTCTGGCCTTTCTGGTAAAAGGTATGAAGTCCCACCAGTAAAGAATCTCGCAGGTCTCTGTAGAAATAGCTGTAGTAGATTTCAGAGTAGTAGTCATTCAGTAGGAGAAGGCAAGGGCATGAGAAGCTGTACCCTGGTCTCTAGGGTCTATGCTGTCCCTGGCAGATTACAGAATCCCTGTCTCCAGCCCAGAGTCCCTGGCTCCTATCTCACTACTGAAGTTGTTCCACCACTCAAATTATCTTTGATTCTTATATTAAAAGAGAAAAATGAGGCCTGTGAAATGGCTCAACAGGTAAAAGTGCTGGCAGCCAAGCCTGATTATCTGAGTTTGGTCCATGGAACCTACATAGTGGAAGGGAAGAACTGAGTCCCACAAGTTGTCCACTGGCTTCCATATTGATGGCATGGCATGCTTATCCATACACATACACAAACACATACACATAAATAAAAAGTTTTAGTTCTCAAAAATTAATAAAATAACTTAATTATTTAGCTGAATACGACACTATTGAGACAAAGGGACAGCATTGGGTTGGGGGTGGAAGCCAACAAGTGCTTTTCATTTTCTGGCAAATCCCAAATTGTTTTCTAAGCCGTTTCAGATATTGCTGCTTCTGCTGACCAGGAAGTCGCACATTGAAAAAAGTTTATTGATATGAAAGAATACTTTATTTCTCCTCTTGAATGCTAGTTCTCCATCTATATGATCAATGAATTCATTTTGTCATCATTGTATTCCTAGGACCTAGAAGAATTCTTAAGATTTCCTGTGGACCACCCACTTGCCATTTGTAAGAATTTCATAGGAGCCGTGTTGGTTTGAGTAATAATGGCCCCCATAGGCTCATATATTTGAATGCTTAATCTTCATGGATTGGCTTCATTAGAGAAGGACTAAAAGATGTGGCCTCATTGGAGTAGGTGTAGGCTTGTAAGTGGAAGTATCTCACTGAGGATAGGTTTTGGGGTTTCGGAAACCCATGCTAAGTCCAGTCCTGTCTCCCCACTGTTTGAGAATCAGGATATAGAACTCTCAGATACTTCTCCAGAACCATGCCTGCCGTGTGTACTGCCATGCTCCCAGCATAATGGACTGAACCTCTAAAACTGTAAGCCAACCCTGATTAAATGCTTTGTTTCATAAGAGTTGTTGTGGTCATGATGTCTCTTCACAGTAACAGAACAGTAACTAAGACAGAAGTTGGTACAAAAGAGCAGGGTATGGCTGATAGGCCTGATCATGAAGTTTGTTGGAGGAATATGGAACACTTTGGGACTCTGAACTACAAGAGGTTGAACACTGAAAATTTGGCTTAATGGACCCTCCTAGTAGAAGCATTAGAAGCCAGTGTTGTGGGTGATTTGAACTATGGCTGCCCAGCTCAAAAGCTTTCCAAATGGAAGTAAGTGGCCTAGAAATCAGTCTTATGATATTTTCAAAAAGAATGTGACTGTTTTCTGTCCTTGTCCTAAAAATCTGCCCAGGGCTAAACTGAAAAGTTTTGGATTAATGGCAATGGCAGAGAAGATTTCAAGAAATCCTAACATTGACTGTGTCATATGGTTATTAATGGTCACTTTTATTCAGATCTACAATGAAAAGGAGAAAGGAAAAATACAAAATGTACAGTTTAAAGGCCAAGGTGCACCAGGAAGCAGATTACAGAAGACAGAAGGCCCAGTGCTCAAGGATATGTTTAAATAGGCGTCTGATGCTAAATGGAATAAAGGGAGTGGTGACCTCAGGGCAAGACCCCCACACAGCTAATCTTCCAACTTGTGAAATGTAATTAAAGAAAAAGCTTAAGCAGTGAAGGAAACCACCACCAACAGAATGTAATTGAAGAAGGGACCCAAGTCCCATCCCCACCAAGCAGAACAACTTGGCAGCTTGTAGTTCTGGCTTTAGAATCAATGATACAAGAAATGAGTTATAGACTCTCCCTCCCCTGGGCTAAGGAACGCTACTGAGGTCAGGCATGTGTAAGGGTGTCCCTGCATGGAAGCCCAGAGAGGTCTTTCTGTAAAGCTGTGAAGTTGAAGCCTGAATTGCCTTGGTGACCCCAAGATGTTGGAGATGTCAGAGCGGTGGGATACCTGCCAAGGAGAGTCGCCAACAGGGAGTGGAACCAGCCTGAGAGAGAGAAGTGTGTTGAAGTCAACAAAGCTTAAAGAGATTTGAGATCTGAAAAATCATTTTGACATAAGACATGGAAATGTAGAGCTTGGGGCTTGCTCAGCTGGTTTTCAGTCTTCTTTTTTTTTTTTTTTAGAAACTTTTTAAAAATTTAAATTAGAGACACAAGCTTGTTTTACATGTCAATCCCATTTCCCTGTTTATCCCTAGTACATGAATGGACTTTGGGAGCCCACTCCACATAGAGGGATACTCTCTCAGCCTAGACACACGGGGAAGGGTCTAGGCCCTGCTCCAAATGATATGACAGTTTTCAGTCTTTCTTTGGTCCAGTATTTCCTCAGTAAGCTTCCTTCTCTATGTTTTTGTATGGTAATGTATATCCTGTGCATTATATGTTTGAAGTATGTGATCTACTTTTAAAAAAAAAATTTTACATGGGGTTATAGTTGAGAGATTGCATGAGTCTCAGAAGAGACTTTGAACGTTGGACTTTTATAAAACTATATGGATTTTTGTCGTTGAACTGAGCACATTTTTGCATTATGGTATGATTACAAGCCTATGGGGGCCAGGGAGTGGAAAGTAGTGGCTTGAATAGTAACCAGTGACTAAGATGGGCCAAGGAAGAGAAACAGGAGGTTGAAACCTGAGGGTCAGCAAAAAGGCTTCATAATTCATTTGTATGACTCAGCAATGCCAATGCCTGTGATGCCAATATTATCTGAGCCTTCTACACCAAATTTCACCTTCTTTTTGGTGGAGGAAGATGCTAATGAAATATAAACTACTCCTTTAGGAGGCAGTTTCCTTGTTATCCACTCAAGGAGAGTATACATAAAGATCTTTACCAGCCACTATGCTTATACAGAATAAAATAAAACTTTGCATATGTATCCTCTCATCACCACATAGCTTTTAGTGCTTTCCAAAGGGATGTTGATGAATGTAGACCATGGCTATGCATTTGCTGCAGACAATAAGGAAGGTATACAGCAGTGGTTCTCACCCTTCCTAATGCCATGAACCTTTAATACAGTTCCTCATGTTGTAGTGACCTCCAGCCAGAAAATTATTTTCATTGCAAGTCCGTAAATGTAATTTTGCTACTGTTATGAATCATAATGTAATTATCTGATATACAAGACATTTGATATGTGACCCCTATGAAGGGGTCATTCATCAGCCAAAGGGTCACCACCCACAGGCTGAGAATCACTGGTATATAGTATAGTGGGAGTTTAAAGAGACCTCTTAATTGGCAAGGATGGGGGGGAGTTGGGGGTAGCACATGCTAGTAGAAGCAGGCAGGCTAAATGTGGTGGCACATGTCTTTATTCACAACATTTTGGGGGCAGAGGCAGGCAGAGCTCTGTAAGTTCAAGGCCAGTCTGGTCTACATAGTGAATCCCTGGCCAGCAACAGCTACACAGGGTAAGATCCTGTTTTCTTTCTTTCTTTCCCTCTCTCTCTCTCTCTCTCTCTCTCTCTCTCTCTCTCTCTCTCTCTCACACACACACACACACACACACACACACACACACACACACACACGTAGGGCTTTAGGCATTTGAGGCCTGGTTTGCATAGTGAGTTCCAAGTCATCCTGTATACACACACACACACACACACACACACACACACACACACACAGCTTTAGGCATTTGAGGCCTGGTTTGCATAGTGAGTTCCAAGTCACTGAAGGCAACACAGTGCAATGCCATCCTCCCCCCAACCAAAAGTTTTATAAAAATGCTTCCTGAGCAGCAATGGTCATAACATTAGCACTTTAAAATTATTTTATATGTATGGTTGTTTTGTCTGCCTGCATGTCTGTATATCCCACGTGTGTCTGGTGCCAGTGGAGGGCAGAAGAGGGCATTTGCTCTCCTGGAACTAGAGTTACAGACCTTTGGGGGCCACTGTATGCATGTTGTGAATGGAATTAGGGTCCTGGGGAAAAGCAGCCAGTGTTCCTAACCACTGAGCAATCTCTCCAACCCATAGACATTTGCATTCTTACTTGGAGAAGTCACCCACAGCTGAAACAGATGACAAAGCTGTCTCATTCAGTAGTCGCAAGAACCTTATGGAGCAGAAATAGTTGTTGTCTTCATTTAGGCACTTGCTGGCAAGCCTGATGACCAGAGTTCAATCCCTAAGACTCAAGTGGTGGAAGGAGAGAACTCATTCCCAGATGTAGTCTTTGTGGTCTTCTGACCTCCACACATCCTCAGTCCACAAATAAATACTTTTCCTTAAAAAAATCATGTGTTACTTTGAAATTTATATAAACATGGAAGGAAATGATACAACATCTTAAATTAATGGGTGGGGCGTTTGTGGGGGGTCCTACTTCTTTGAGTTGTACTATTACCTAGTGAAGGAGTCTAACCCTGGTTAAACTCACTGAATCACAAAACCAAGCAAAAAGTCAAGAATATGGGAAAGGGACCTGTGTGTAGGGTTACTGACAAGGTTGGGAGGAATATAAGGGCTAGGGTGGGGGGTAAGAATAACCAGAGCCATCACACACATATATGAAATTTTGATAGAATGTATTTTATAAACTATTTTTGTTCATTTATAGTAAAATTATCAAGTGAGGTTACAAAAGATATATATGACCATGAAAAGTATATATTCTTTACATTTTACCAGTTAATAATGGTAATGATAATATAACATAAGAAAAAAATGCATGTATTGCTTTTCATCAGCTAGATAATCAGAGCATGAACAGAACTCTAGGCATATATATACTCTTACTAGATTATAAACAAATGGTTTTCTTCACATTGCCTTGTGGCACAGAAGTACAAATCAACTCAAAACACATAAAACCTAAGCAGTTATTCTCAAACAATTTAAACTAATCTCTTCCTAAGGCTTCCAGAGAGCAGACAGAATGCGCCTAAGCCATTCATCCATTAAGTAGTGGCAATGAAGCCATTATCAAACTTTGGAAGGCAAGTTTTTCTCACCCCCAAGACACTTATTATTTTCAAAAATAAAACATCCACAGACTACAGAGAAGCTGAGCGTTACTAGCAAGGCATATTCATGGCAAAATTTTGGATTCTCAAAGAATGGCAAGGTGATGGTTGTCAGTTCGTTTGCTGACACCGGTCTGAAACAAGTATTAGCCATTCACTTCAAGGTAAGAATTCCCACATCTGGGATGTAATTAGTTTTCAAGAGAGAAAACAAGTTAGTACTAGGCTGATTTGTTTTCTATAATGTCTCAAATGGAGACCTAAAAACGATGAGGGTTTTTTTGTTTATCTGTATTACAACCACACATTGTTTAACACAAATAGTTCCTTGCCTTTTGTTTTCAACAAGAATTAAACTCCCTAATAACAATGAAAATAATAAACACCAAAACAAGAAAACTCAAACAGAGGAATGGGGTCTCTCCCAACAGAGTTCAAGTGCAAGCTTTCTATGAACCCCTCAAATCTGCCTGTGGCTTTTGTCATCCCTCTGACCCCAGTGCTCTCAGTATGGGAGAGACAACCAAGGGATTTTCCCCAACACCACCACATAATCTCTCCCTCATCAGCGACACCTTTTTGCCTCATTTATCAGAGTCCGAGAAGCGACTGAAGATAGGCAGACGGCGGCTGGGTTGGATGCTGGGAGATTCGATGCCACTGAGGCTGCTGGAGCTCGAGGAGCAACTCAAAAGGTTGTCAAAGCCGTTGCTCAACAGGGAATCCAGGTTTCTGGTGAGCATATCGAACTCTGGCGACTCGGACCGAGCATCTGGCAACTGGAAGCTGAAGTGCTGCTCAGGACCTTCGGCACCGGAGGCGGCAGAGGTGGTGGTGTGGGCAGCTGCAGTCCCAGCAGGGGCAGCTGCGGCTGCTGCGCCGGTGCCAGGAGTGACAAAGGGGGCAGCCACGGCCCCCGGCGCAACGGCAGCGGCGCCTGTGGGGGCGACAGCAGCTGGAGGGCGGGCCATGGGCATCGGGAATTGCCCGGGAGCTGCCAGGCTCTGCTGCTGCTGCTGCTGCTGCTGCTGCTGGTGATAGTAGGCAGCGGCATTCGATGAGGCCAAGTTTTGGTTCTGTAACGCCATAGGCGCCGTGTAGCCACCCGTCCCCCGACCGAGGGCGAAGGTATTGTTGGCACAGGTGTTGCACGGGACGCCGCCATTGCGGTAGAACACAGCAGCTGCCGAAGCAGCCGCAGAAGCCGCAGCCACGGCGGCACAGCATGTTGAGGGGACATTGGCCGCCGGGTGTGACGACGGCAGAACCATACCTGAGTTCATCGTCGGTTGGTTGACCAGCCCAGGCGCCTCAGCAGGATGGCTGTGGCCCGATGGTAAGCCGGAGGAGCTGGCAGAGCTGACGACGGTCTGCAGCCTCGGCTGTGGCTCCCTGTTGAAGCCCGAGTGGCCCGCATCGCTACCAGCGGTGGAGCTCTGCTCCCTGGGGGTGTTGTTCCCAGAGGGCACAGGTTGACGAGCTTGCTGGTTGTGGATGAAGTGGCAGCGAGTGCCATAGGGGCAGAAGCCAACGCTGTGGAAGGTGCGACAAGGCTCAGTCTTGTACTTGGGGTGCCTCAACAGGGTCCGCAGCTCGCGGGAACCATGCGCGAACTGGCATTTCTGGCCGTACCTGCACATGCCGCTTTCCTCAAAGGGCCGACACAGCTCGGTCTTGTAGCGCTCCGAAGTGACTGTGGAGCTAGAAGAGCTACTTGCCTTCTGCTGCTGAGGTGGCCGCTGAGGCAGGCTATGCTGGCTGTTCTCCGGGTGGAAGTGCCGTACTGCGTACGCACCCGAAGGCTCCCTGGGAGCGCGTTGAGACATCGAGCCCGGGACCGCCAACTGGCCGTTACCCCTGCTGTTAGCGCCTCTCAGGAAGCTGGCGGAGCAGCCTTCGGTGTGGTTGAAGGCTCTCGGGGCCAGGTGGTCGGGCACTTGCCGGTTGCCGGATGAAGGCCGTGGGATGAAGCCAGGCGCGAAGCTGGACCTGGAAGGAGCTGCCGCATTGGTGCCGACTGTGGCATTCGGGTTGGAGTTAGGCCGAGACATCTGGTTCCTGCGCATGATGTCTCTGTTGTGGAAGGTCCACAGAACTGTTGACATCTTTCTGGGACCTTTAAAGTCTAGAACTCCCAGGAAGGAGGACGGCAGAATTCTTCGTGGCACAACCAGTGAACACGAGGAGAAAAGAGCGAGCAGGAGGGGCAGGGAGGAGCCAAAAGTGACCCCAGGGAGGGCCGATAAAAGAAGGAAGCAGGGAGGTCCAGGCTAACATGTGCAGGTACGCCACCAAGTGGAGAGTTAGGCGGAGCAGCAGACATTTTTTGGGCCTTGCGGCGGACTGGGTTGAGTGATGCACGCCCCCTGGGGCGCTCAAACTGCAGGAACTGAGAGGCCAGCAAAAGCCGCGCCCAGAGGCGCTGCAGTCCTCTTTCCTGGACCTCGTGACAGGGGAAGGACTCTGTTCTAATTTCTCAGGCCAAAGATGTTGCGTTCTCCTTCTAATATTTGAGCAACACAATGAAAGATAACTACTAGACTCCAAATAATCCCACAACTCCCATCTTTTAGTAAAGAGCCCTCACCCCCCTCGCCCCCCCCCCCGGTTCGGCCAGTACAGACGTGCTGCCAAACCGAAGCCTGAAGCCCACACCGTGGCAAGAGAAGCGATTTCCTCCAGTTGTTCTGACTTTCATGTGTGTGTCACAGAATGTACACGTAATCCACCACCACCCAAACACACAAACGTAATTTTTAAAAAATGTAGACATTTTTGTTGTATGCCTTCAAGGTGGAATTATGGTCATCGAGACGTTTCAGTGGGTAAAGGGGCTTGCCACTAAACCTGACAACCTAATTTTCAGTCCAGAACCCACACAGTGGAAATTAAGAACTGATTTCTGAAACTTGGCCTCTGACCTCCACACTAACATCAACATACAAACACACAGAGTATAAATAAACAAACAAATAAATAAAGCCACAATGGATTATATTTTTCAGTGTGGTAGAATTAGGCAGATGGCTAAGAAGATGCACCCAAACCTGATGACCTGAGCTGAAGCCCCAAAACCCATGAGGCAGAAGAGTACCGACTCTCATAAGTTCTCTCTTTGACTGCCAGGCCTTTGCAATGGCAAGTAGCATGTGCTCCCCCCACCAAAAAAAATTTAAAGTCATTTTTCTGTTGTTTGCATTTGAGGGTTATCAAAATGGCTCTTCCGTCTCTGTGAGTTCAAGACCAGCTTGGTCCAAAGAGCTAGTGCCAGGGCAGACAGGACTACACAATGAACCCCTGTCTTGAAAAACAACAACAACAACAAAAAAGATGGCTCACTGTGTATTCGTGCTTGCTGCCAAGCCCAAAGACCTTAGTTTGGTTCCCAGTATCCAAAGGGTGGAGGGAGAGGATCAACTGCTGCGCGTTGTTCTCTGACTGACCTCCATACACACACGTACACTGTAGCGTGAGAATACACACACACACACACACACACACACACACACACACAAATAAACACATGTAATTTGAATTTTAAGCCATTTTCTCTAGTATGCATTCAAGATGGTGAAATTAGAGCTGGCAAGAAAGGTCAGCAAGTAAAACACTGTTGTAGTTTTTATTTGTTTTGTTTTTTGGACAGCATTTCTCTGTGTAACTGCCCTAGCTGTCCTGAAACTCGCTCTGCAGACCAGGCTGGCCACAAACTCATAGAGATCTGCCTGCCTCTGTGAAAAGGCTCTTGTCCCCTGCCCAACAAGTGGAGTTCAAGCCCTGAACTCACGTAGGAGAAAAGGAGAGCCATTTCATCATTGTTCTCTGACGCACACAGTAAACAAACAAATAATTTGTAATAATAAAGGCAGATTTGGGGCTACATGCACTCAACATAGTAGGACTAAGGTTGATTAAATGATTCGGTGGGTATCTGCCACCAAACCGATAACCTGAGCTTGAACCCCGGGATTCATATTGTAGGCCAGAACTAACTGTGGTGTTTGATTTTTCAAACAGAGCATATGTATTTATGCTGAGGGGAAAAAATGGGGCAAACTGAGTACTGAAATAGCATGGCTATTTTATGTTTTATGACAAAAAAATTTTCCTGAGGAGACAAAAGACACGTGTCTATTCACCCCAGATAAAGAGCCCAAACAGACTAAACTGCAAATACCAACCAAAGTCCAATTTGGTGACGCAATGGTTTTATTGGGGCTACTTACAGGAATATAGGTAAGGGGTCACTTACAGGAGCAGACAGCTGCATCACCAAAGTCCAACCCAGCCCGTGTGACAGCTCAAAAGCTGGGAACCTGGAGCACACTGCACAGCCTGCAGGCAGCTCAACAGGTTACAGAGTGCCATTACCAGGTGCCTCTGTTGGTGGAAACCTGTTCCAGGCAAGGCAGCTCCATCTCGGCTAGTTTCTCCTTCTTCCAGGCAGCTGGTCTGGGCTCCTCTCAGAGTCTTCTTTGCAGCTCGACTTCCTTTTATCTCAAAGGGACTTTATTCTTTACTCTGGCAGGGAGGGGCTTAGTGAATGTGGTCAGTTTGGGGGACTTCTTAAAACTGCTTTGACTTGTTTACCTCCCTGCTTAAGGAGCTTCCTGAAGCTCTTTGGAGTTGTTTACCTTCCTGCTTAGGGAGCTTCCTGCCGAGTGGAATGTTTCAATCCTCTGAGAAAAGTCTTATATAACAATATATTAAGGGCTTTTGCAGTTTTATTCGTTATAATTTCAACAACAGCCTGTACCCTGGTTTAGCATATGCATGGCAGTAGGGTACCCTCAGGAACCATCCTCTGCTTGTAGCTGGACCATAATAATAGATTTTTCACTCAGCCATACATTATCTTTTTAGTTGACAATTTGTAAGGCATGCCATTTACTTTGAGTCTCCGAGTCTCTGAATACTTAAAGACTTCCAAATGGTCCCCTGTGGTAAGTGGGGGCAGGAAGAAAGGTGTATCGATGGACCCCAAACATGATCCTGGTCAGTTTGGGGCAAGTATAATCTGGTCGGTTATATCTAGTGTAGGTCACCTACAGCCTGACATTGGATATCTGCATTGCCATTGCTCCAGGCTTATCAGAGATGAGAAAAACTGGACAAGGGGTGAACGACTGGCTCAAGGGTGTATGGTGATCCACACCATTGGATTTTCTTTCTTTCTTTTTTTAATGGAGGTAAAGACAGCTGAGTTTCTTTTATTTGTTTGTTTGTTTAATATGTATACAACATTCTGTTTCCATGTATATCTGCACATCAGCAGAGGGCACCAGATCTCATAATGGATGGTTGTGAGCCATCATGTGGTTGCTGGGAATTGAATTCAGGACCTTTGGAAGAGCAGTCGGTGCTCTTAACCTCTGAGCCATCTCTCCAGCCCCACCATTGGATTTTCTAGGTAGCTGCATTGTGGAATCTTTGGCCTAGGCATGCCAGGTTTCAAAAAGAAGTGATATGCCATATTTCCACCAGGGAAGACAGTTTTTTCCCCAATAATTAGTTTTGTTTGGAGCTGGGAGGTGGTGGCACATGCCTTTAGTCCCAGCACTCAAGAGGCAGAGGCAGGCAGATCTCTCTGAGTTTCAGGACAGCCTGGTCTGCAGAGTTACACAGAGAAACCCTGTCTTGAAAAACCAAAAAAGTTGGGCAGTAGTGGTGTAGGCCTTTAATCCCAGCACTCAGGAGGCAGAGGCAGGCGGATCTCTGTGAGTTTGAGGCCAGCCTGGTCTTCAAAGAGAGTTCCAGGACAGTTTCCAAACCTACAGAGAAACCCTGTCTTGAAAAATAAAGAAAAATGCTTTGTTTTGTTTTGTTTGTTGAGATAGGGTCTCATTATGTAGCTCTGGATGGCCTGGAGCTCCCTGTGTAGACTGGGCTGACCTCAAACACAGAGGCCTTTGCCTTTGGTGTAATAGGCTTAAAGGCATGTGCCACCAAACCCACCTCCAATAATTGAAGTTTTAAGGAGCCAAACCCCAGTAGCAGGACTGGAGTATCCTGTCTCATTATAAGGATTGCAGGGATTCAATTCTTTAGTCTCTCAAGGCCACTGATCTTCCATATCAGTTTCCTCAGATACGTGGCCAGACAGAGACCTTTAGAGACTGGCTATAGTCTCTGTCAGGACCAAAACCAGTTTCTTATTATGGTAGGGATAGGAAGTGGGCTACCTTTTATTTCCTCTTAAAAAATGTGGAAGGATCTGGATTTGTCTTTATGGATGACAGAAACTCTTGAAATATAACACAGTTCTTATGTCCATGCTCTGCTCCAATCTATCAGCCATTTTCCATCAGGGGTTTCATAGGTTAGGGACACTGAAATTAACAAGGTTACCAGGTCCCTAGTTGACAGTTGGATGCAGCAGCCTCCTTTTGAAGGAGTACCATTTTGTACTTTCCCTGCCAGGTGGCTCATGAGATGTACCCAATAAGGACAGTGAAAGTGGGCATTAAGGGTGCATCTGGCCTGAACTGAGGGCTGGTGACACATGTAATTATCATTTAACCTGTATTCCAACTCCTAGCATAGTCCTCCCAATGGCTCAGCAAAGTTGATATGCCATAAACTATGGTTGCATACATACATAAAAGTATCGGCACTGGTTTTCGTAGGTTAGAGAGTTGTATCTTTTGGATCATTTTTGTCCAAATTGATCATTTTGTCCATCATTTGGCCTGCAGGATGGCTCTGAAGCACCAATCATTCCTTTCTTGGAGAGTACTGTGCATCAAAATATGTATAGTGTCTCCCACATTGGCAGATGCAATAGGTGATTTGTTATGCTCACAAGTTCACGGAACATTTCCCTGGTATGAGAAATGGGTGTGATAAATAAAGCAGTGGCCATTTAAGTCTTTGGCCCAAGTGAATTAGGTAAATACAGTGGGCCACAGCATGAGGGGGCTGGAACCTAAAGCAGGGCCAGATCAGTAGTAGCTAGTAGGAGCTATGCATCCCATCCACAGATAGTAAAAGAGTGCAAATAGAAACTTTCACAACAGGTCCAGTTAGCTGCCTGTTTACTTCAGATAGAGCATCGGTGACAAAACAGTTCTGTTTACCCTTGTGAACCAATGCTTTTCTTGGGGTTTCTTTTTGTTTTCATTTTTTTATAAAGGGGGGGTTAGGGTATAGGTTTTTTTAATATTTTATTTATTATGTATACAACGTTCTGCTTCCATGTATATCTGCACACCAGAAGAGGGCACCAGATCTCATAACGGATGGTTGTGAGCCACCATGTGGTTGCTGGGAATTGAACTCAGGACCTTTGGAAGAGCAGTCGGCGCTCTTAACTTCTGAGCCATCTCTCCAGCCCCTGCTTTCATTTTTTTAATCTTGTATACCAACCATAGTATCTCTCTCCTCTCCTTTTGTTCCCTCCCCCTCCCTCCTACTCCCCATCTACTCCTCCTCCATCTCCATCTCCATTCAGATGGGGTAAGGCCTCCCATAGGAATTAACAAAGCGTGGTATATCAAGCTGAGGCAGGACCAAGCTCCTCCCCTCTGCTTCAAGGCTGAACAAGGCATCCCACCATAGGGAATAGGCTCCAAATAGCCAGCTCAAGCATCAGGGACAGGTCCTGGTTCCCCTGCTAGGGGCCCCACAAAAGACCAAGCTACACAACTGTCACACACATGCAGAGGGCCTAGGTTGGTCCGATGCCAGCTCCCTAGCTGTCTGTCTAGATTCTGTGAGCTCTCACAAGCTCAGGTAAGTTCCCTCTGTGGTTTTCCAGTCATGAGCTTGACACCACCGCCCCACCCCCATCCCAGCCCTCCTGCTCATGTAATCCTCCACCATTTCTTCAACTGGACTCCTGGATCTCAGTCCAGTGCTTGGCTGTGGATCTCTGCATCTGCTTCCACCAGGTACTGGATGAAGGCTCTATAATGACAATTAGGATAGTCACCAATCTGATTACAGGGGAAGGCCAGTTCAGGGACCCTCTCCACTATGGCTAGGAGTCTTAGCTGGAGTCATCCTTGTGGGTTCCTGGGGGTTTTCCTGACACCAGGTTTCTCCCTAACCCTATAATGGCCCTCTCTGTTAAGATGTCTCTTTCATTACTCTCCCACTCCATCCTGCCCCAACTCAACCATCCCTGATCCCTCATGTTCCCATCCCCCCATATCTTCCCATCCTACAGGGTGATTCAAAAATGCAGCTGCCTCACAGAGAAGCGCACCCCAGCATGAGTGCTGACTCACAAAAGCTGTGTCCCCAGGAGCTTTCTTCTCAGACTGCAGGCAGGCTCCACTGAAAAGATAATCTTCAGCCTGCAATTGTTTACTTCTTTTCTAACCTTTGGGAGGGCCCCTGCAAACCTTACAGCTTTCTGAGCCTCCCAAAACTTGTAAGTTTCATTTGGTTCTGAGCTGTTGGATCTTTCATTCTCCCTACAGGAGGGAATGTTTCAGTTCTGAGAAGACAGCTACATAACATTAAAAGAAGCCATTTGCTTCTTACCTTAGTCATTGTTTTCCAAAATAACACAAACAGTTAGAGATGTTTATTAACCCATTCATTATTGTTATATATTTGCTATATTACTTATTTCACTATTTACATATTTATGATTTTTTTCTTCAATCAGGAAATTTTCAAGTCTGTGTCCACATTCTCTCTTTAAAAATGATTTCTTGGGCCAGGCGTTGTTGGCACACGCCTTTAATCCTAGCATTCGGGAGGCAGAGGCAGGCAGATCTCTGTGAGTTTGAGGCCAGCATGGTCTCCAGAGCGAGGATAGGCTCCAAAGCTACACAGAGAAGCCCTGTCTCAAAAAAACCAAAAAAAAAAAAAAAGAAGGTTTCTTGGCAGTTGAGTTGACATTTTCTTAATCCAATATTGGCCATCCTAGAACTTTCACCTGAATGTGTAATTAACTTAAATTTCTATCAGCTAGAGCTCTGTCTGAAGAAATCTGCTGAGTACATTAAATGAATAATACTATAGCCACTGAAACAAGGTTGTGTATGTATGTGTGTCAAAGGGCAAAGATAGACATTCATTATTGTGAGAAGAAAAGCAAGTTTGTAGCTTGTAGTTCATGCCATAAATTAAGGTATTATTTTTATAAAAATTGGCAAGCCTTTTAATGTTCATTAAAAACATTTGGATAGGGATGAGGGAGCTGGCTCACTGGGTAAAGTTCTCGCTGCACAAGCATGAGGACCTGAGTTCAGATCTCAATTGCTCACAGTAAATGGTAAGTGTTCCAGCACTTATCTGTAACCTGAGTCCTAGAGGAATGGAGACAGACAGATGCCAGGGCTTGCTGAAGTGCCAGAGTAGCTGAAACGGCCAGGTTCAGCGAGAAACCCTATCTAAAAAAAAAATAAGATGGACAGCAGTAAAAGAAAACACTTGATGTCTTATTGTGAATGATTAATTCACTCAAGGTAATTTTAGAAAAATACTAAGTTTGACTGATTTCAAAGAAATGTTTAATGCTCATTATTTGGTAAAACAAAATTTCATTCCTTTTAATGTAGAATTATGAATGTTTTAAATGAGAAATAAAAATTAACACATGCGAAGTATTCTTAATCATTAAGTAAGTGTAGGGACCATTTACCTGAAGGCAAAGGCCAATATTTATAAATTTTGTCAGTTGCATTAATCATGTTAGCAGTTTAGTTTGTTCCAAGACACAAATTACATTCTTTTAATGGATTATGTAAGTAAACAAGAAACATTTTCATTTCTCAGAGCAGGCTGTGTTAAGTTAGTTAATACATAATGTTTATAAGATAGATTTTTGTGGAATTTTTTTTTCATTAAGAACAATGTCAGCCAGGTATGTTAGCACATACCTCTCTCACAGCAGCTACATAGAACACTGAGATCACCTTGAGCCTAGACATTGTAGACCCTCCTGGACGACACACAATATAATAAATGCCCATCTCAAAATCAAATCAAATCAAACCAATGTAAACTTGTACACTTGTATCACATACCTTTGGGAACTAATAAAACACTGATGTCAATACATAAGTTTAAATTATCTTTATTGATAAAAATTAAGAGTATTAGAAAAGAAAAATCACTACAATAGTATGTGGAAGTTTGGTACAAAGGAGTATTTGCACTTACATAGTCATTTAGATTTTATCTGGAAGTTAATTAATATGAAGAGGCTCTTGCACTTAAACAAGTTAACAATTAACGATTTAAATTTAAACTATTTCTATTCTAAAGACATATCTCCTAATTAACTTTGTAATTATATCTCATTACCCAGGTTCAAATCCTTCCTAAAAGTATCATCAGAATAAGAAGAATTTAAGAGTCAAACATCTACAATCACTCCCTGCTGCTATCTCATGGAAGAAGACAAAAAAACAACTTCCTCTTTTTAGTTTACTGTTACCCATGCTTCCATTACTCTGAAGGTTTACAAGGTAAAGAGTACTGTAGAGTTTGCCTGGTGAGGCTTCTTTGAAACGCCGAAATTTCTTTTTTCAGTTCACCTTCTACATTAGTAAGCAGAACATAGCTGTTCGTCTCCAAGTTCACCAAACTCTAAAACAGAAAGGCACTTCTTACTAAACAAATTCTAAGGATACAAAGATGAAAGACTGCAGAAATGATATACAGTCTTGTTATGTTTAACAAGAATAACTAAGGTATTAATAAACTAGGAAGTACAACTGAGGTCGAATTTCCAATTTACCATTTCATGTCTTGAATAATTACTACAAAACCATTAGGATTCTACAGATATATCAACCACTTCAGTCAGAAATAATTCAAAATGGTAAGTATTAAAACTTTGTGATTCATAAAACATACAAACATACATAGTTTTATAAGAAAATATGTACCATGTGCAACATACCTCCATGAACTTATCGTGTAAATCTCTAATTGCTTGCAGTGCCTGTTTCTGATCACTTTTAGAGAGTTTAAAAGCTTTTTGTTGCTTTTGGAAATGATTCTACAAATAAAAACAGAAGGCATTAACATAACAATTTGGTAAAATTTTTGTTGTGCAACATGAATGCTAGGCTAACAACCCCTTATGTATCTCCAATCCTAAAATTTTTAAGTGAGCAAAAATAATTCCATAGAAAACTTAAAAGAAATAATTTTTCAACTATTTTAACAAGTATCATGACTAAATTTACTTAATTTATATTTTCACAGTAACATGCAATACAGTTATCCTACCAGTCAGGGTAGGAAACATTTTTTTATGATAAGGTATTTGGTATGTTGAATAGTTTTGCCTCAGCCTCCCAAGTACCTGGGTTACAGGCATGCATCGTGCAGAGATTTTCTTGACAAAATCCTAAGCCTAGAAAGCTTAACTCTAGCTAGAGTTAAAACCCTTTCACCATATGATAACCTTATTTTACTAAACAGAAGCAGCAATCTCAAGAGATGCTTCATAAATCACAGGATCTACCACTCAACAGTTGTATATGATACATGCTCTACTTTCTCTCCTTTTCTTTTCTTTTCTTTCTTTTTTTTTTGTTTTTTTGAGACAGGGTTTCTCTGTGTAGCTTTGGAGCCTATCCTGGCACTCGCTCTGGAGACCAGGCTGGCCTCGAACTCACAGAGATCCGCCTGCCTCTGCCTCCTGAGTGCTGGGATTAAAGGTGTGCGCCACCAACGCCCGGCTTCTCTCCTTTTCTTAAGGATGCCTTATATTTGTTCTTTACTAAGTCCAGTTTCTTCACCTGTCTCATCTATTCTCAAGAATTCAGTGATTAAACTGTTATTTTGAATTGTGACTCTAGCTGGGTCTGGCAGTGTATGCCTGTAATAGTAACTTTTATAGAGACTGAGGTAGAATGGTCACAAGTTCATGAAGAGTGCTGATCACTTAAGGATACCCTGTTTCAAAATAAAATGTAAAAAGATTTCTGGGCATGAAGCTTAGTGCTAGATTGGTTTTCTACTATGCCTGAGTCTCTAGCTTCTAATCTCAAGTAACACAGGGAAATTAGAAATTTGTTTCTATATTCTTCATGTGGCACACAACCATGGCATTTTGCACTTTTAAAAATTAAAACAAACCTTTTACGTCTTTTCTCCTAGGGCTAAGACATTCCTATTTTGTCTTATCACCGTGATCAGTTTTGCACTCCACTTTTCCACCAAATCATCCTGATTAAGGACGATGACCTCCACACTGGCAGATCTACCTTTAAAATACTTGTATGTGTCTGTGCCTGTGCATATATGTGGAGGCCAAGAATTAACTCTCCCCTTCTTTTCTGTTTCTTTGTTTTTCGACACAGGGTTTCTATGTGTAACAGCCCTAGCTCTGTAGACCAAGCTGGCCTCTGCCTCCCAAGTGCTGGGAGTAAATGCATGGGCAACTAACCGCCTGGCCACTCTCTACTTTTCTGAGACAGGATCTCTTATGAAACCCAAAGCTCATTGATTAGGCTAGACTGGCTGGCTAGGAAGCTCTGGGAGTCTTATCTCTGACCCAAATCTTAGTTTTGGAATTAGAAAATGCTCACCACCACACAGTTTTTTTTATGTGGGTGCAGGTAACATAAGCTAGGTTCTTGTGTCTGCACAGGAGGACATTTACCAACTAAACCATCTCCCTAGTCCCACAACTTTACCTTATTTGAGCCATTAGGAGTATATGACACAATTAGTGGTCTTTTCTTCTTTAAAAGGATTCCTTCACTTGTTTTACTTTATGTTCTTTTTTAAAAAAGAACATTTTATTTTATGTTTTGGTTCCCTAGAGTCATCGTGTGGGTGCTGGGAATTGAACCCAGGCCCTCTGGAAAAGCAGTCAGTGCTTTTAACCACTGAGCTATCTCTCCAGCCCTGGTAGTTTACTTTCTACCAACTGTTCTCCTCCTTTACTAGTTTCCTCTCACCCCCCACCAAACTGTAAGTATTGAAGTACTTCAGGGGCCTATCCTTAGAACCCTTATGATTTCATCCAGTTTTCATGGTTTAAAAACTGTCTTCAAGTTGAGTATGTGTTTTGTATCTTTAGTCTCCTGAACTGACTCATATACCAGTGGCTTCCTCAACACCTTCCAGGAAGGAATGGATCTCCTGTGCATTTCAAATTGAACACTTCCCAAACTCCACTAATCAATCAACCCAAAAATAATTTAATATGATCTTCCTTAGAAACTACGTGCTGACTACAGTGGCTGGTTCATTAATAGAGAAACGATCCAAAATAGTTTGGTCATGTTCCTCCACAGGAATATTCTGCTAGGCTGTTGAGAAAGACTGTCTCCATTCACTGTTGTTACCAAATTTCTAGTAAGTTTAGGACTGTAAGAACTAATTTAGTGTCTTGAGTGAGTCCTCTAAGATTTACAATGCAGTCCAGATGACAGTATGTAAGTTACCCATCTCTATCTTCTTTCAACTATAACTGAGGCTGACCTATTGTGATTCCTTTTATAGAAAAATGGTAATCACATTTTCATTTTTTAACAAATGTCTTTTTGAAATTTTAAGATCTCAACTAATACAAAAAGTCCAATGGCTTTCATTAATATAGTTTGCTATCATATTCCTCTGGTTTATAACTCAGTAGGATTAGAACAGAGACAAGGATGGATAATGAAACCTAGTTCCATGAGTCTAATACTTCTCCATTCCTATTTGATACTTATACTAGGTTAATTATAAAGTTAATTATGATACCAACAGTTATTTTTTCCCGTTCTTTATCTGATTTCTCTATCTCCATATCCCACTGCTGAAATGTAGTCATATACTGCTTAGAAAATTCGCTGTTAATCTTCTTCCTGTAAAACAAAATAATGAAAGCAGTCACATTCATACCAGTATGAAAAGAACACTCAAAACAAATTGAATTGGCCATTTCATACCATAAAAAGAAAGAAAAACAGCAGTGTGAAAATTATCTAATTGCAAACCATTATTTTTTTCCTAACAGATTAAAAGAAGTCTTCTCTCATGTTTTACCTCTTCAAAAATCAAGGAAGTTTAAACATATATATCCATTTTCCAGGAAATTGATTGTATTTCTAAGTAATTTTTTCATGACTTCCTACCAAATATAGGGTCTAATTTATTTTTCCTATTTTGGCAAGTTAAGATTCAGTCCAACACTTGTCAGTTAAAATATATGAATTATTTGCATATATAATTGATCCCTTTCTACATAGTCAAACATATTTAACCATAAATTAATTTTTCAAAACTTTTACAAGACTTCTGTATTTCCCAAATAAATTTAAATCAACTTTTAATATCTACATTAAGTCATTTAAAAGGAGAAAATGAAATTTGCATTGATGTCTAAGAATTATATCTACTTACCATGAAGCAATGAAGTTATAGGGTTACCTGCTTAAACAAATTTAAGCCAAATATTTTTACCAAAAGTTCAAAAATGATTGTCTATTTATAATAAATTTTCACCAGTACACATTTTTAAAAAAATTGATACAAATGTGATTGTATAAAACTATCAACCCTACCTTTCCCGTGCTTTCATTTTCCAAACTTGTTTAAGTTTCTGGTTACTGCCTTTGATGCAATCTTTGACATAAGTTCCCATGTGTTTTCTCTTCATATGAAGAGCCTTATTAATGTCACCTATATTAAAATAAAGTTTCATGTTGAAGAATCATCAGTTGTTCCCACGCATGCAAGTAAATATAAAGTTCATTTGGTAATAACAAGGAAATGCAAATTAAATTGAAGTATATCACCAACATGTATGCTAAATGTTTCATAATTTAGGACACTTAGGGTTTTTAATTTTCAGATGAAGGATGCTCAACCAGTAAAGTCCATGCAAATGTTCCAAAATACAGAAAACTCCACTTCCATGTTTTTTGGGTAAGATATGTCCAACCGTATTCCAATTTTGATTTCCCTAAATGAAGATAATTTTAAAATTCAAAAACAGTTTTCAAAAGAACAAATAAAAAAAACAAAGCATCAAGGATGGACTTTTAATTTCTTCATGAGAGAACACTTTAATAAAGGGTAATTTTTTCTAAACTTATAAAATACTATCAAACTGAAAGAATACACTTTGTGGAATTGTTAGAACTCATTATTTTAACTATTCTACTAAAAACAAGGGGGCAGCCAGGAATGGTGGTGCACGCCTTTAATTCCAGCATTCAGGAGGCAGAGGCAGGTGGATCCCTGAGTTTGAGACCAGCCTGGTCTACATTGTGAGTTCTAGGACAGCCAGAGCTACAAAGTGAGACCCTGTCTAAAAAACAACAAAAACAAAACCTAGTAAACAAACAAACCAAAACCAAAAATACATAAACCCACAAAACAAACAAAACACTACCCCAAGGGGGGAAAAACAAGAGGGCAGCTACAGAGACAGATCAGTGTGTTTAAGAGTAGCTACTCTTTCACAGGACCTGGGTTTGATCCCAGCACGCACATGATATTTACAACCATCTCCAACTCTAGTTTCAGCGGATCTGATGCCCTGTTCCAAACTTTCAGGGTTAGGGTACTTATGTATGTGGCACACAGACATAGCTGCATGCAAAGCACCCATACTTGTAAAAATAGATTAAAATTACTATATTAAAAACAAGAATCCCAAATGTATACTTAAATCTCGTTAAAAAAGTATTTCTAAAAAGCATAGTAAATTATACTTTAGAATCTATCTATCTATTTATTTATTTAATTTATTTTGGTTTTTCAAGGCAGGGCTTCTCTGTGTAGCTTTGGAGCCTCTCCTGGCATGCATTGTAGATCAGGCTGGCCTTGAACTCATGGACATCTGCCTGCCTTTGCCTCCCAAGTGCTGGGATTAAAGGCATGAGCCACCACTGCCTGGCTCAAAATCTATATTTTACAAATACAAAATGGAAAAAAGGTAGTTTGCATAAGTATCAGTGGTATTAATTAAAGACTTTAAAATGTAAATTTTTTCATAGACATTTTTGTAGGACATTTTCATCAGTAAGTATAGCAGGTCATAAAAATATTGATGCTTCAGAAAATGTTAAGTACTTATCTAACATACATAATTACCTTTCAGGAAGTAGGATGAAGTTGTATTATGGTGCACACATCTAATATTTTCAACATACATAATACTATATAAAATAGATTATAAATGAGTACTTTACCACCCCCAATAGTACAAATCTTTCAATTATCAAAAAGATTTGATGACATGGGTAATCTCTATGAAAGAGCCAAATAATAATTTTTAAAAAAGCTCCACAGATCCAGGGGCTGGAGTGATATCTCAGCAGTTAAAAATCACTTGCTGCTATTGCAGAAGACCTAGGTTTGGTTCCCAACACTCACATGGTGGCTTACTGGTGACTGCAGTTGCAAAGCTGTAACAAAGTCATTTGACCTCTATGCAGGCACACATGTGGTACACATGCATACATGTAAGCAAAACACTAATACACATAAAATAAATCATGTAAAAATAAATAAGAGCATTTTTCCTAAGCCGTGTAAGATGTTTTGCCCCTGTAATCCCAATCTAGGAAGATTAAGCAGATTTCCAGTGTAAAGGCCAACCTAGGTTACATAGGAAATTTCAGGCAAGCCTGAACTACATAGTGAGACCATATTCACATAAAAAGTATTGTCTTCTAGAAAAGTTCATGTAACTGTCACTTAACATATAATTTAACATTCTCCCACTGGCTAGTACAATTGTCTTTCATTTTCAATTACATAATATATTTTATAAAAAATACTGAATGAGGGGACTGAAGATATGATTCAGCAGCTAAGAGAACTAGCTGCTCTTCAAGAGGACACTGGATTTCCAGCACCTATGAGTTGTCTTACAGTCTATAGCCATAGTTCCAGGGGATAGCCTCTTCCACCTCCTTGAGTACCAGACACACATATGGTGCACAGACACACATGCAGGCAAATCACCCTCACATATAAAATACAATTTAAAAAATAATAATGAAGGGTTACATTACAGGATTCAGTTTTACACTGTCCCTTATACCGAAACAAACACAGAAGAGTCCTAGAAAATAAACTAAGTTAACAGAAAACTAACAGAGTCAATGAAAAACTTTTGTGTGTATAGAAATGTATGTACATATCACTTAATGAATACATGAAACTATAAAAAGGTTTGCATCTATTTTCCCTTCTAAAATCACTTCAAAGCATCTGGCTTAGTAGTTATGAAGGCTTGCTGTGTAAGGATAAGGACCTGAGTTTGAATCCAGAACCCATGCAAAAAGCCAACCATAGATGCTTGCTCCTGTAAATTGCAGCACTGTGGTACACAGAGAGGGGATTGTTAAGACTTGTTGGCTGTCAGTCTAGTTCCAGGTTTGGTGAGAGATCCTATCTCAAAGGCATAAGGTGGAAAGTAATAGAACAGGGCACTAAAATCAACCTCTAAAACCAAAAAAAAAAAAAAAACCGCCGGGGGTGGGGGGTGGGGGTGGGGTGGGGAGGGAGGGGTTGGTGGCTCACACCTTTAATCCCAGCACTCGGGAGGCAGAGGCAGGTGGATCTCTGTGAGTTTGAGGCCAGCCTGGTCTACAAGAGCTAGTTCCAGGACAGCCTCCAAAGCCACGGAGAAACCCTGTCTCGAAAAACCAAAAAAAAAAAAAAAAAAATCATCCTCTAGCCTCTACATGCATACATGGTACATATGCACCATACAAATACACATACAAGAATAAAATAAAATGCCACTACTGTCATACATGTCATATGCACCTTTTCACTTTTTGTACCATAGGAAAAAAATAAATCCATGACACTAAAGTAAAAATACTTACAACATTCTATATGACAACAAAACATTAGAAACAGTCATATAGTATGTTGATTAATATTTTCTATTATATAAATTATATAAACACTATATGGCTTTACATAAATTATATATCCAAAAACGCACCTCCAAATTTTTCCAGAATATTCTGCACTTGAGCTCTGTGAAGAAATGAAAGTTTTAAAAATGTAGGTTGTTGGGGAATACAGTTCAGTGCTTCAGCTTTTGTCATACATGCATGAAGATCCACAACACTACCCCCTTCCAAAAACCATTCAAATTGGAATTCATATTGTGTAATTCTTGTTTTCAAATACACATCATATGCCAAGTATTTATATAGAGTACTTGTTAGACAATCAATTAAACTTTTCTGGAAGTACTTAATTGAACAGAAAGTAATAATTTTGAACATATTACCCTGTATCTCCAACTATTTCTTCAGATTTTGCCTCCTCATGATTATCAGTTTCTTGACTCTGTGCTGTGTTGGTGATAAAAACAATATGTTAAACCAAGGCATATTGGCAACATTAAGTTTTAAATCAGATCTATAATTTCTCTGAAAGTTCGATGAAATCAAGTGATTTATGGTTATCTTAAGAAAACAAGTTGTTAAGCCTTTCTGGGCAAGGTCATACTAAGTTATGGATTATTTATCTACATGTGATTACAGACAAGAGATTGAGTTTTTAGATCTATGATACAAGCTTAAGAAGAGCAACTAAGAAACGAGCAACTGATAAACAAAGCTTAACAAAGTTTTACTCAGTTTAAAATGTAGCAAGTTCAGTCACTGGTTGGTCATTCCCACAATTTCATACTATGAGAGGGAGTTCATCCCTGATGATAAAGACCCAGAGACAGGAGAGCCCAGAGACCTAGAATATAACCAAATGTGACAAGCAAAAATAAAATGTCAAGTCAATGAAATGACTCCTAATGATATTCTGCTATACTCATAGATTGGTACCTAGCCCAACTGTCAATCAGAGAGGCTTCACCCAGCAACCAATGGAAACAGATGAAGAGACCCACAGCCAAAGATTAAATGGAGTTTGGGAATCATGCTGCAGAGAGGGAAGAAGGATGGTATAAGCCAAAGGGGTCAAAGACATCACAAGAAAGCAGCTCTCAGAATCAACTAACCTGAGTTCATAGGGACGTACAGAGACTGAAGCAAAACCAGCGAGCCTGCATGGGACTGACCTAGGCTCTCTGCATATGTGTTACAGTTGTGTAACTTGGTCTTTTTGTGGGACTCCTAACAGTGGAAGCAGGGCTGTCTCTGACTCTTTTGCCTGCTTATGGGACCTTTCCTCCTACTGGGTTGCCTCATCCAGACTTAATATGAGGGCATGTGTCTGGTCTTGTTATAATCTGATATGCCATGTTTGGTTGATAGCCCTGGGAGGGCTGCCCTTTTCTGAAGAGAAGCAAAGGAATAGTGGATCTGGAGGAGAGGGGATATGACGGGGAGAGACTGGGAGGAGAGGAGGGAGGGGAAACTGCAGTCATGATATAAAAACAAATAAATGAATACAAAAATGTAGCAAGTTCAAAACAGATGAACTGCCGCATCAACGCCCAATATTAGATATCTGGTACCTTCAAAAATGTCCCTTTGTGAAGGAAACTCATCTTGCTCTTCATCTAAGTCATCAATTACTGAGTGAGGAGTCTCCATTGGTGGCTTCTCAGAATCCTCAAAATGCTTCCTTTCCACAAAGAAACTTATTTTTCTAATTTAAAACACAAAAGAAAAGTCTCTCAAACCATCTGAATCCAAAAGAATCACTGAAACTGATAAAACTGGAAATAAAAATAACATTGAATAAGAATGATTTTTATAAAATTAGCATTTAATAATTGCACAAAAAGGTTTAAATATAAATCCACATTTCTATTACCTTTAGCTTTAAGACTAAATGACTTATTATTTAAATATGTAACAGAATAGCTGGTTTCAGAAATGGCCATTAATAATCTTAACCATATGTACAGTTGCTCGTAAAAAAGTGACTTTAGTTGAATAAAATGTTTTTTGGCTTCTTTATTTTATAAGTCTAAAAGTCAACAGTTGGCCATTTGTCAGTTATAAACTAACAAAACATAATGATGGCTTCAACTCTGACTCCCAAATGGTTTTACACCTAATCATAGGAAGATCTGCAGTTTGGTGTCATCTTTGCTAGGTTTTTTGGTAAATTTGAGCATTTCTGTGTCTGTATCTCAATCTCATAGTAGTTATTATCACAAGCATTTTTTTCATAGTAGTGTCAATCTGAAGCAAGTCTAAAATATAAAGTTCTCTAGGGCTAGGGATATATTTATGTCCTACAGAAAGAGACTCTAGGTTCGATCCTCAAAAATGCAAAAATAATAAAAGAAAACGGGCATGATTTCTGAGGTCCCAGTCCAGGCCAGGGACTTCAATTTTTTGTTTGTTTGTTTGTTTTTCGAGACAGGGTTTCTCTGTGGCTTTGGAGCCTGTCCTGGAACTAGCGCTTGTAGACCAGGCTGGCCTCGAACTCACAGAGATCTGCCTGCCTCTGCCTCCCGAGTGCTGGGATTAAAGGCGTGCGCCACCAACTCTCGGCCCAGGGACTTCTATTTCAAAGCCAGTCCGAGTTGCACAACAGATTTCAGGCAAACCCGAGGTTAAAGTAGGACCCACATCCCCAAACCAAAACGTCACATATATAAAAACGGCCTGCCCAGGTGTAGTGGCACACACCTTTAGTTATAGCACTCGCGAGGCAGAGGCAGGTAGATTTCTGAGTTTGAGGCCCGTCTGGTCATGAGTGAGTTCCAGGTCAGCCTCGGTTCCACAGTGAAACTTGCTTCGAAAAACAAATCTCACAAAACAGAAAATATCGTAAACAAACAAATAAATAAAAACAGCCTGGACTGAACTATTGTCTGTAATCCCAGCACTTCTGAGGCTAAGGGAGGAGCCTCGGGATTTTGAGGCAATTTGGTAGCTATATGTACAAACGTCAGTAATTTGACCTCAGAATACCAAGTAGAGGAAAAAGACCAGAGGTCGTCAGTTTCTAATGGATTCCCAATGGGCAACAGCACTGCAGAAGGTTCTAGTCCTTCCCACCCCTCACAGACCTCCACTCCACCCACACCTAACATCCTCATGCCCAAGGGGGCGGTCTCTCAGGGTCTCCAATCCCCTAGGGCTTCCTGCCTTCTGGTAGGCTGTAGTCTGTTCAAGCTCCTGCACTCAGGAATGTTCGCCTCCATTTTTCTCCTCAGAGGCCTGAGGGTCAAGTTAACTGGGAAGAAGGGCTGCCGGATTCCAGAGAGGGACACCGCCCCTCCTTGCGCCTGAAGTACCTTACCCCCGCCCCCTCACTCACACACACAAACACACACACACACCCCAATTGGTTAAACCACACGGTTAACAATCTCTCAACAGGTGACTAACTACCTCCACAGTGAGTCTTCCTCACCAGGCGTCGTCCGCAAGAATATGGCTTCGTGGCAACCTCAAAGCATGCTGGGTAACAACGAGAAAACTCGAGCGCCACCAAGCCCCTTGCTGATTGGCTGTGTGTGCGCATGCGCACTAAGGGTGAGAGGCTCCGTCAGTCCTGAGGTTAGAGTCTTCCTTTTAACGGGGCAGAGGAGGTACTGTTCTGGCAGCAGTGAGCTACTAGTAAACTCTACAACAGATGCTTTCCAGTTCCTAAATTTACAATACTTTACAAACTTGAAAATTAAAATAAAACTTGTAAAATACGAATCCCAATGAAGACCCGGTACTTTGGTTCAATTCAAGAGGCTCTTGCTTGCATCTTTAATTTTTTACAATCATTATTATTATTATTATTATTATTATTATTATTATTATTATTATTTGTTTTTACGAGACAGGGTTTCTCTGTGTAACTTTGGAACCTATCCTGGCACTCGCTCTGGAGACCAGGCTGGTCTCGAACTCACAGAGATCTGCCTGCCTCTGCCTCCCGAGTGCTGGGATTAAAGGCATGTGCCACCAGCGCAGCGCCCGAGCAATCTTTATTTTTTTTTAACAGTGTGTTTTCTGCATGTATATATGTGTATCATATGCATACGTGGTACTCTTAGAAAACACAATAGGATGCCAGGTCCCTGGATTTCAGAATGGTTGTGAGTCATCATGTTGATACTAGGAACTGAACCTGGGTTTTCTGCAAGAGCAACAAGTGCTTTTTACTTGTGAGCCATCTCTCCGGCTCTGTCCTGGGCGACATGCTTCCTTTCACTCTACAGTGTACATTAGAAAACATGATACTTCTGCAATATTGCCTCTTTCCAGAAAAAGAAAAAACCATATATATGTGTATATATATATAATGTTTTTTGTTTTGTGTGGTTTTTGTGGGGGAGGGTATTCATGACACGGTTTCTCTGTGTAACAGCCCTAGCTGTCCCAGAACTAGCTCTGTAGACCAGGCTGTACCCAAACTCAGAGATTTAAGAAAAATGACAGACTAAGGATGCTTAAACACCCTGTCAGGGAATAAGGGGTGTTTTCCCATTAAGTGAAAAATAAATTTGAATTGTGTGTGTCTACACATATTCATGTGTGTACGTTCCAGTGTGTGCATATGGAGGCCAGAAGTATACGTCATGTGACTTCTTGATCATTTTCCAACTTAAGCCTTGAGACAGGGTCTCTCAGTGAACCTGTGGCTCACCAATTCAAATAGCCTGCCTAGCCAGCAAGCTCCAGCCCGCCTCCTTCTCCTCAGCAATGGGCTGTCAGCCTGGATTAAAAAAAAAAACTTTTAAAAATATTATTAACATCTTTTTTCATTTATTTTAAATACCGGCTGACCCCAGCTTCCCATCTACCTCCCCTTCCACTCCCCCACCTCCATTCAGTAAGGGTCAGGCCTCCCATGGGCTTGGACAAAGCCACAGCCTGGATGTTTACAGTGGATCCAGGCTTCCCACTTAAGTCCACATGCTGTCAAGGCAAGTACTACTTTACCAAAAAGACTCATCTCCCTAAGCCCCTCTCTGGGGTGTTGTTTTGTTGTTGTTGCCAAACTATAACCACGCCTCATATTAGGCACCTAAAATGCTTAGGGATGATTTTGCTTCTGTTTCCTCAAAACAGCTAATCGGTTTTCCTTGCTCACTTTACAATTAGGACTTAATTGTATGAACTTGACAGATCAATTCTTGATTTGTAGTGCTTCTTGCTGGCTTTTTATTACTTTTTCACCACTAAAGATCAAACTTGGGGTTTTTACACTGCACTCTGCCACTGAACTATATCGCCAGCCAATTTGTAGTTCTGTATGCTGGGTGAGTATTCACCTCCATGTGTTTTAAAGAAAACTACCATTACTGTGAATCATGAAATTATTCCCCTACACTATAAGGCCTAAAGGGATTTGGTGCCCTCTTCTGGCCTCTTTGGAAGATACCAGGCACACACCCATAAAGCATAATTAAAAATTTTTTAAACTGTAAGGGTTTGATGTTTATTTTTGTCTGTATTCATCTTGACTTAACTTTTATGTGTGTTACCAGACAAAGATCCAATCCTTTTTGCCTTCATATAGAAACCTATGTTCCTATTGTATTTTCTCCTTTTAACAACTGTGACACAGGCCAATGTTCCATATGTTCATTTTATGTTAAGAAACATTTGGTATACAATAATTGTATATGTTTATTATATGTAAGATTATAATTAGACACAGCATACAATATGGAGGCATCAAATCAAGGTTGTCTTTCTTATATTTTTGAGTTTAGGTCAAATCCTTTTTCCAGTGACCAATTTCCTTGGGAGAGCTGACACCAGCACTTAAGAGAGATGGCCCCACCCCTCACCAGAGGTGTGGGAGAGCTGGCCACAATGGCACAGGCCTAGGAGAGCTGGCTCTGCCTCTCTCCTGAGGGGGTGGTTCCAGTGGTCAGACCAACCAGCTCAGCTACCACCAGACCCACATCCTGTCCTCGTGCTGGGCCACCCTAACAACTGCCCCATCCATGACTTGCCTGAGTGTGCAAAGGGACCAGTCCTGTGGAATGATAACCACAGATTTTCCATGATTTGGGGCATCAACAGGATCAGAGAGGAGTTTCACTGAGGGTCCAGTGATGATGGTTTACCAGAAACCAGAGGCCTTGAACCAGAACAATGACTCATTTCAATGAGCAATTTGCAGATGAGGATGATTGGACAGCCTGTCTACAGCAACCTCCATAAGCCCCAAACTCCACAGGTGCTTGGGCTCCAAACACCATTGGAGGCTTTTTTTACCCTGATATCTGACTCCTGATCTTTATTAATAAGATTAATTAGATTAGTGCTTCATCTGGTGACCAATGTTTGGGACACAAATTCACAAAATAGCTACTTGGTGGCTTTGCAGACACCAGCACCCAACACAGCTGTGCATGGAAGCTGCACTCATGAGATGGGTCGAATATTCAGGGCCAGAAGGACAGAGAGGAAAATTAAAGTCATATGTGGCTAACATAGCAATGAATTTATGGGATACCAAAAACCCTACATGTTAAAATGGTTAACAGACAAACATGTCTGGGTGGAACAATGGTTATTGATATCAGAAAAATTACAGGCTTTTGAACAGCTGATACAGGAACAGCTAAATGCTTAACATAAAGAAGAATCAACAAGTCCTTGGGATTTTCCTATATTTGTCGTTAAGAAGAAATCTGGAAAATAGAGAATGATAATAGATTTGAGAGTCATAAATAAAGTAATTCAGTCAATGGGCTCTCTATAGCCTGGAATTCCCCTACCTTCTCTATTACCTAAGTGATGGTCTGTTATAGCGATTGATTTAAAAGACTGTTTATTCACCATACATTTATGAGAACAGAATAGAGAAAAAAATTGCCTTCATGGTGCTTACTTATAATAATTCTCAGCCCGTTAAAAGATACCAGTGGAAAATTATCCCACAAGGTATATTCAATAGCCCCACCCTGTGCCAATATTTTATGCAACAGCCATTGGAAATAATTTATAAACAGTTTCCTCGATCTATAATTTACCATCATGTAGATGATAATCTCATTAGCTGATTCAAATGTGACACCTTAGAGAAATGTTTGAAGAAGTAAAGAAAATTTTGCCTTGTTAGGAATTAGAAATCGCTCCTGAAAAAAATACAAAGAGGAGATTTTTATTAATTACCTAGGATATAAAATAGGTTTACAAAATATGCAACCCCCAAAACTCTCCAAATCAGGAGAGATCAATTGCAGACTCTTAATGACTTTCAAAAATTGCTGGGAGACATTAACTGGCTGTGCCCACAATTGAATTAACAAGTCAAGAACTAAGGAATTTATTTCAAACAAGGACTTAAATAGTGCAAGAAAATTATCACCTTGCTTAAGGTCACTTAGAATATACAGCAGGTGATGACTATTCAACAGGTTAAGTCACCAAATAAATATTTCTCTAATGGGGAGCCCCACTAAGCAAAGACCATGAGGTTAGTGGCCATGGATGCCGGTTTCTAATTTTCTCACGTGCCACCGCAATTCCTCCTTAAAAAGAACACCTATGGGGTTCTTTCCACAGCCCACTGGTGTTGTGTTTTACACTTTTTCTTTTCATTTTTTGAGACAGGTTTTCTCTGTATTGTTTTCGAGCCTGTCCTGGAACTCGCTCTGTAGACCAGGCTGGCCTCGAACTCACAGAGATCCATCTGCCTCTGCCTCTGCCTCTGCCTCTGCCTCCTGAGGGCTGGCATTAAAGGCATGTGCCACCAATGCCCAGCTGTGTTTTACACTTTTGTGGCACAATTATGTCCATGAATTGACAGGGGGATGGCTTCTTCTCATTGTGTATAATTTTGGTGATTAAATATCCAGGCCTTTATTTCTCAGTTTCAAGACAATTATATATAATTAGTTGATTTAAAGCCTCAGAGCAAATTCAAAGCCCTAGCAAATGAAATACACAAGGACAAATTCCCAGATGTCTAATTGTGGAGTGAAGGTAAGACATGAAACAACTTTAGTGCCAGTTCTTTGCTTGCAAAAGCCCAGCTAACAACATAAAGACATAATTTCTTGTACAAATTCTCTCAGGGATTGACTCTCTGCACGTACTCCTAACCTCACCTTTATGATACAAGGCTCAAGGTTCAGCCAACTAACTGTTTATTGTTTAGGTCCTGAATTTGAACGTCACTCTCTGTCAGGGAACACTGACCTCTGGGAGCTACATGCTTGCTTCACAGACTGCACTTCAGGGAACTAAACTGATAGCCAAGAGTCACCATGGTTACTCACCATGCCCGGTCAGTGTGACGTATCTAGCCTGAGAGAAACTACGTGACTTATCATGTGTTACCAGAATGGTTCTGGTTTTTCATTGTTTACTCAAGAAATGCTATATGACCCTGAAAATTTAACTTATATATTGTCTAGAGTTTTCTGTTGGAGGGAGTTTTTTTTCAAGATGAACTAAAAGAGAAGTTACCACCAGAAAGTTTGTTTTTCTTTCTTATTCCCCTCAGATAGAAAAAGTTTAGTTCTTGCTGCATTTGTGGATCCCCCCTTCTCTAAACTTAAGCATGCTTGTTAAAGAAAAATCCAAAATCCCTGTCTCATGTCGGAAAGAGACACCTGGTATGGAACAGAAGAAAAACAAAAATTAAGAGACTATTCTATCACCACTAATCTCATAATTCTTTGGTTTTATTTTGACTCTTTAAACTCTTCTTAAGGTATAAATATTATGTCAAAATTTGTAAAATTAATATATATATACATATAAATTTTGTCATGATATTAATGGTAATATAGGGTAGTAACGAATCCTAAAATAAGGCTTCATCTAGCTTCCTGAATATGATTTTGGGTTTGAGTCTCTATCAGGTAACTAGGAATTCAGTTTACTCTGGATGTACATAACAATTTATGGTCCTTTAGCTTCTTGAAGATTTTCTGTACATGACAATTAAAATGTTTAAATTTTCTGCAGTGAACTATGACCACACCTAACAGTGACCTTTTAAGGCTCAAAAAGGAAGATAGGGAGGGCCCCACAATAATGATTCCACCTGGATTGTGGTAAAGTCACTAAGCTGGCAAACAGCACCTGAAGATCGACTTTGGACTACAAACTGCTAAGGATAATTTCAAGGTGGCTAGCTGAGATGGTCCAGCCTCACAGACTACTCTAGTCAGGAATTGAGATAAGCCCTGCACTTTTCCATTACACAGAGACTGGACAACAAATGATACAGCTAGCTCTCCCAGGACTTGTCCATTATCCCATTTTTTCAGGGTCCCCTAAAGATACTGGTACCCCCAGAAAACAGGAAATAACTTTAAGAACACGACACCCACATTCCAAAGTAGTGGGGTAGGAGGTTTTTAGTTGTTCAGTGGGTTATGGATATTTGTCATTGTTTAGGGGAGATGTTGGTTACAAGTTGTTATTGTAATGGTCTGGAAAAAAAACTGACAAAATCCAAAAGTTAGCCACTGGGCAGGAAACTGCCCTTGTTTTGACTGCTGACAGTATGCTATTCAAATTGGACCAGCAGGACACAAAAGAAAATGACCGCTGAACTTTGCCAAGACAAGGCATAAGAGTCCCTCAAAATTACTGCTTCACAGGAAAGTCTACCCAATATTCTATACCTGCAGGCTGAAGATGGATGCCTCAACATTACAGACAAACCTTAGATGACTGTCGAGATAGCCAGCTCTTTCTGTTATTTCTTAGTTTTGGAAGTTCTTTGCTCTGAACTTCCTGTTTACTCAGGTAATATTATATCCTTCTCAGGTCTCTGATGGAGATGAAGACTAGACCGTTATAGTTATAATTTTCCTTGTTACCAAATTCAAAAAAGAAATGCACAAAAGAGGTATAAAATATATTAGGTTGAAATACATAAAAAGATAGGGTTAGAAATACAAGTTAGGATAGAAATTGAATTAGGTACAATACTTTGGACTTACCAAGATTGGATAGATAATGGAGTCTTTTCTCTGAATTTGTCAAATGCAAATGAATTGGACAGTTAATGTAAATTTTTTGGTTTTTTGAGACAGGATTTCTCTGTATTGTTTTGGACGCTGTCCTGGAACTTGCTCTGTAGACCAGGTTGGCCTCAAACTCACAGAGTTCCGCCTGCCTCCACTTCCTGAGTGCTGGGGTTAAAGGCATGCACCACCACCACCCGGCCATGTAATTCCTACCTGTATATATTTGTATATATTCATTGTACTTATTGTATATAGTTTTGCAATGTTAGTTAAAACCTTCGCATTATATTTAGACATAAAGGGGGAAATGTGTGATATTTTGATTGTGCTCTGACAAAGCTTTCTGGGACACAGAGGGCAGAGCTAGCCACTAGCTGACCAAAATTAGCCATAGAGGTTTGGAGGACTGTAGACAGATAGGAGACAGAAGGTAGTAAGGTGAGGCTAGAAGATCTCGGCCCTTTTGGAGGAAGGAATGGGAAAGGTAGGTAGGAGGTGCCTGGTGGCTGCTCCCCTATTTCTCTGATCTTTCAGGTTCTTACCCTGATATCTGACTCCTGATTTTTTTTACTGATAAAGATAAATCAAAAAGGCTTCACTATCCTCAAAATTTTATATTACAGAAGACACACACACACACACACTCACACACACACACACACACACACACACACACACACACACACACACACACACACACACACACACACACATTCTGACCCTGAACAATGCCACAATGTAGATACTGCTTATGCTTATCACCAAACATGATTGGGGGACATTGCAGGGACAAGGGTTTCTGTCAGACCTCCTAAGACAAACCCCTGGCCCTATCAGGAACATGTAGGAAACACACCCCTTACACACAAACTGAGTACCCCAAGGACACACCAGAAGCAGATTTTCCAGAGACCTTCCTGTTGCTGCTCTCACAATGGGTGGGTGTGGCCAAATGCCTCTGCCCAGTGCCTCTCATTGGCTGGAGCAGTGACGTAAACACCCCATTGACTCTCATTGGCTGGCAGTGGAAAGAGGCGGACTCTTCTCGGAGAGGGCGCCTGAAGGGAGGCTCCCTGCAGCGAGCCAGGTGCCCTGGTCCTGGCTCTCCTGAGGGCGCCTTTAGCTGTCCACCACCATCTTGCAGAGGCTTGGGAAGACAAACAGGGCCAGATCCTGAGAGCCAGGAAAGCCTGCCTGCAGATTCATCTGTAAGCCTCGGCATTGCCCAGGCTGGTAGTAAACCACCAAGATGAATCTTCTACGCCGGGTTTCAGCTATCTTTCGGAGGGGCACAGAGTCTCAAGAAACACTGCAGAAACAACCTCAAGGTATGCCTCTTGGAGTCTCCTTATCCTTCACTCAGAAGACTCCTCAGAAAGGGTATCCTCCACGTGAGGAGTGGTGAGGCAACAAATAGGGGGAGGGGCCTGCCGCCATCCTGAGTGGCTGTTGAGCATGAGGGTAAGCCTGAGTTCCCGACAGTTAGGCCAGCACTGTCTAACTGTGCCTCAAGCGCCCTTGGTGGACCAACGCAGGAGGGTGTCTGGACCAACTCAAAGAACACAAGTCTATGTGGGCTGTACTGTCTCCGCCTTCCCCTTACAAGACGCCTTTGTATTCCCCAGAGAAGGGGACCATCTCACTTTGAGAGTGAATTTGGCCTTGTTTCCCACGCACACATGTATCTGAAGCCAGGAGGCAGAGTCGGTCATAAGGAGGGTACCACAGAGGAAGGTGCCCGGTGGTCCCAGCAGGCTACTGGAGCCACATCCCGAAACATTACTTACCCTTTATGCTTATGGAGAGTAAGAGACAATTTGGAAACGTATCCTTGTATCTGCACATATCGTTTAATGCTCTGTCAGAATGCAGAACCATGGCTGTGCGTTTGCTACTGACGATGAGGCAGGCATACACTAGTAATAATGGGAATTCAAAGAGGCTTCCTGAGCAGATAAGATGAGCACATCCCTTGCATTCTACTGGCACAGGTCACCTGCAGATGCCATGGAGGCACAGTGACAACCTTAGGCTGCAGAAATAGTTATTTTGGTCAGAGAAGTGATGGTATGTGCTCACATCTACACAGGTGGACAGACTACGACTTCTGTTTAGTGGCTCTTTGCATTTGACAGTGTGACCTTTGTTTCTGTGTGCCATAGATAACTCCAAGTTGAAGTCTATCCATGGAATTGTGACCCATCTTTGTTCCGACTATGGCTGGATTAATGAATCTATCTTTTTCAATACTGACGTGGTATGTGGTAAGATCTCAGTGAACGTTGGGACAAATGTTATTGCTCTTGTGGAAGAAAACGAAACAACTCATGTACTGAAAGCAATCAAGGTATGACAGAGTTTACCCAGGGTTTCTGTTGCTGTGATAAAATATCATGATAAGAACAAATTAAGGAAGTGTGTTTATTTGGGCTTATGGTTCTAGAAGATGAGTCATCATGGCTCGGAGGTATGATGGTAGCAAGCAGCAGGTATGGTGACAGAAGCAGGGAGCTGAGAGCTCACCTCTTCACATGCAGTCTTAAAGCACAGAGACACAACTAGAAATGTTGACAGTCTTTCAATTTTCGGACTTCTTCTAATAAACACCTCCTAAACTTCCCCAAACAGTCTCTCCATCTGGTAACCAAGTGTTCAAACATCTAGCTTTTTGGGGACATTCTCCTTCAAACTACTATATTTGATGGGAGTGGTGGTACATGGCATTAGTCATTGGACTCAGGAAGCAGAGGCAGGAAATTTTCTGAGTTCAAGGCCAACCTAGTCTATATAGTGATTTCCAGGCCAGCCAGAGTTGCATGGTGAAAACCCATTTTTAAAAAACTTTCAGACAATAGAAAGGAGAAGTGGATGGAAGGGAGTAATAGAGAGGGGAAGAGAGAGGGAATGAAAGCTGCATTCAAGATGTAATCTATGAGAGGAAAAAAGAAAAATGTCATACTATTATGCATTTTAGTAACACAACGATCAAATTACATTGTAAATATAAATAAAAATAAAAGATGTACAGTTTCTTGCTGAAAGTAGCTAAAAGTTTCCTTGCTTTCTTTTTTAAGAGTATAAACTCAATAACCTTAAAACTTTTATATATAAATAAAATTTTAATCAAAAAAAGATTCAGACAATGTTGATGTATAGTCAAGTTAACATCACACTTCTCTGAGCTTAGTAGATTTGATGTTACAACATTTGAATGCAATGATGCTTATTCTGTTTCTATATATTGTCAGATCTCTTCATATTTGAACGTGTAAATGATTCTGTGTAATCCTGCATCTTATATCATATAGTGACAAGCCATTTTCTATTCAGTATCCAAACAAGCAGAATTAGTATGACAAAGACTGTATTGTTCATGCTCACTTCTATGCCAGTTAAAGTATATGTATTCATTTACTTCAATTTTTTAGATTTAGTTTTATTATTTTATGTGTATGAGTGTTTTGCCTGCATGTGCATCTGTGTACCACATGTGTTCCTGATGTTTGAGGATGTGGTAAGCCTCCATATGGGTTCACTTCTGTTCAGCTATTGACACATTGAGGCTATTGTCAAATTCTTCTCAGTTATGCTTTTCCAACTGAGACTCTCAACAGCAGGCCACAGAAGATCCCTTATACTGGCATACTATTATTATTATAAAATCATGGTAAAACTGAAAACAGAGTAGCAAGGTCCCCATCTTGTTTTGAATTTTTGAACTCTTAATCTTAAAGTTATAATTTGTACTGCTTATTCTTCTCACACAGTAGATCCACCATAAGTCTTTCCACATTGGTAAAAATATATTTATTAGGAAAATAGGCTGTGTTCTCTCAGTAATTTTTCTAAAACTCTCAGTGTTTTGTTTTCCCAATGTTTTAAAAATATCAATTATGTCATTGGTGCACTCTGTTAGGAACACAGGCCAACACTCTTGTGTTTTTCACAATGTCAGAATTTATTGAATAACAATAAATTCATAAGACACAGTGGTTTCAATGGCAGCACTTTGCAAGAAAATCCTGCTTATTTTGGTAATCTGGACAAGATTGCACAGGCTTTTTTCTTAATTTTAATCTTAATTACTATTCCCAGTTCTCATATAATACACCACAGTCGATGGGACGGGGTGGGGCTGGCGAACTTGTGTGCCTCGTTGTCCCGGGACCCCGAGGGACACTGGGCGGGTGGCTGGCACCATGAAGATCTGGACTTTGGAGCACGTCTTTGACCATCCATGGGAAATGGTTACCACGGCTGCAATGCAGAAATACCCCAACCCCATGAATCCCAGTGTAGTGGGCATTGACATGCTGGACAGACATGTGGATCCCTCTGGAAAGCTGCACAGCCACAGACACCTCAGCAGAGTGGGGCCTGCCTTCCATTGTGAAGTCTCTCATTGGTGCAGCGAGAACAAAAACGTATGTGCAGGAGCACTCTGTGGTCCACCCGGTAAAGAAGACAATGGAGCTCAAGTCTACCAACATCTCATTTACAAATATGGTCTCAGTAGACGAGAGGCTCACATGCAAGCCGCACCCCCAGGACCCAGAGAAAACTGTCCTGACCGGGAAGCCATCATCACCGTGAAAGGAGTCAGCCTCAGCAGCTTCCTTGAAGGACTCATGGCAAGCACCACATCTTCCAACGCTAACAAAGGCCGAGATGCAATGGAATGGGTGATCCATAAACTAAACGCCGAGGTTGAAGACTTGGCAGCATCAGCAAGAGGAAGCAGACGGACGCCGATGGCAGCCTGGCAGCCTTGGGGGAAAAATGACAGTGGAGATGGGTGTGCAGCTACAGGGCCCCGGGACTCTGCAAGCTGACATCATATTTATTTATTATTTAAAAGATACGGCTATTTTAGGTAGAATTTATTATTATTATTATTATCATTATCATTTTTTTAATTAGCTGGGGTAAGGCTGTGACTTTTGATCAAAACAAAAGATGGAGAGTTTCTAAATCAAAGTGATGGTCTGAGGTAGAAGGGCTTGAGGGAGCTGTCTGGAGAGTCTTGTGTTTGTGTGAACAATTCACGGGTCTGTTTGTTGTTGTTTAAGGACTTAGAAGAAACTGATGTTGACCTCAAGTCTCCTTAGGTAGAATGTTAGACCCTGTCAGGGACTGGAACAGTATCTGGGTGTAGACCAACCAGAAGAAAGGCGGGCCGCCCTCAAGTCCATACAGTTGCCCAATGCTGTGACCTGGAACCACCTACCCGAGGAACTCACTTTAAAAAGAGAAACTGTATAATGTCAAATGCCATTAATTTGTATAAAATAACTTGCCCTCTTGGAAACCAGTGTTTGGATTTTGTACTTAAATGATATTTTTGAAGTGCAAATTAGCGCTAAGTTGATACATGACTCCAGCAAAAAAAAAAAAATAGTATTTTATTGTATTAACGGGTACTGTATTAATTTGCCAAAGTTTTGTGACTTAGTAAAGGCATTCCTTTCCTTGAATTTGTACTTTGTGATTTCACATGCTGTACTGTGGGCTGGTTATGTTAACTGAAAAAATAAAGTCATTACCTGAATGTCGTATCACTCTTAAACAGAAAAAAATACACCACAGTCAATATGTAAATACACAAAAAATGCAGGTTACATAATGAATACAAATGGTTAAAGAGGCTACAGCACAGTTTCATGAGTTTTTAAGAGGCATGAAAAAATGTAAATAGAGTAGGGTCCCAAAAGCCAGCAAAGGAGTCAGAGACAGCCCCTGTTCCCATTGTTAAGAGCCCCACAAGAAGATCAAGCTACACAACTGTCACATATATGCTGAGTGCCTAGGTCAGTCCCTTGCAGGCTCCATGGTTGTCGGTTCAATCTCTGTGAGCTCCTATGAGTCAAGGTTAGATGATTCTGTGAGTTTTCTTTCGGTATCCTTGACCCCTCTGGCTCCTACTATCCTTCCTCCCCCTCTGCAGGATTCCCTGAGCTCCGCCTAATGTTTGGCTGTGGGTCTCTGCATCTGTTTCCATCAGTTGCTGGATGAAGCCTCTCTGATGACAATTGGACTAGGCACCAAACTGGTCACAGGAGATGGCCAGTTCAGATTACTTAACTGCTAATGCTAGGAGTCATTCTTGTAAATTCCTGGGAGATTCCCTTGTGCCAGGTTTTTACCTGACCCTGAAATGCCCCTACATCCCACTCTGGCTTCCCAATAGTCTCTTTCAGTGTAAATGTACCACATTTTCTTTATCCATTCCTTGGTTGAGGGACATCTAGTTTCCTTCCAGTTTCTGTCTATTACAAATAAAGATGCTATGAATATGATTGAGCAAGTGTACTTGTGGTAGGACGGAAAATCCTTTGGGTGTATGCTCAAAAGTGATATAGATTGGTCTTGAGGTAGATGGAATCCCAGTTTTCTAAGAAACCGCCACACTGACTTCCAAAGTGGCTGTAAAATTTGCACTCCCACCACCAGTGGAGGAGTGTTCCCCTTGCTTCACATCCTCTTCAGCATAAACTGTTGCCTGTTTTTTTGGTCTTAGCCATTCTGACAGGTGCAAGATAGAATTTCAGGGTCGTTTTGATTTGCATTTCCCTGATGGCTAAGGATGTTGAACATCTTAAGTGTTTCCCGGCCATTTGAAATTCTTCTGTTGTGAATTCTCTATTTAGACCTGTACCCCATTTTTTTAATTGGGTGATTATGTGGTTTGTTGATATCTAGTTTCTTGAGTTCTTTACATATTTTGGAAAACAGCCAGCCCTCTGTCAGATGTGGGGTTGGTAAAGATCTTTTCCCATTCTGTAGGCTGCAGTTTTGTCCTATTGGTGGTGTCCTTTGCCTTACAGAAACTTTTAAATTTCATAAGATCCCATTTATTAATTGTTTTTCTAGGTGCCTGCATGATCGGTGTTCTGTTCAGGGAACTGTCTCCTGTGCTGATACATTCGAGATTTTTTTTTCCTACTTTCTCTTCTGATGCCTTGCCCAGCCTTAATACATGGGGAGGTGCTTAGTCTTACTGCAACTTGATATGCCTTGTTTTGTTGACCTGTCCTTTCATAAACAAATGGAGGAGGAGTGGATTGGGGGGTGGGAACAGAGGGAGTGGGGGAGGCACTGGGAGGAGAGAAGGGAGGGGAAACTGCAGCCAGGATGTAAAATAAATGAAAAGGTAGATAAATTTATTTTTAGAAAATATAAACAATAATGTAAAAACAGTCTTTACTGATAAGATTAGAGACTGAACCAGGCTGTAGTGAAGGAGCTGCTTCTGGAGAGTCAGGTATTGTGGACCAGTGAGTTTTCATCAAAAACACAGTGTCCAGAGGCAGAAGCAAAAAAGCAGGACTTTCTCCAAGTTCAAGAATGGGTGAACTGATTGAATGAGGGTCACAGGGTAATCAGGTGGGCTGGAAAGGAAGATATGTAGGCATTATCAACAGCAAGTACTGAGCTCAGCTGAAGATGAAGGGACTTCCTCTGTTTTCCATGTTAGGCCTTGGCTAACGCGTCAAGTGTCAGATAATAGGTCATTGTTATCAAAGTGATAGGTGTCCACTTTTGATGTAGTTCAAATGGAGGGAGCTGTACCTTTGCCTTGGTCTGGTGTATGTGATAATTGTTAGGCCTGCTTTTCCTTTCAATCTCTTCTGATGGGGGTTATTTCTCCCATGTCATCTTCTACATCTGCACATGGGTCAAGTCAGGGAATAACATGCTCTCTTCTTTCTTGTTCCCCAAAGTTGTGCTGCTCATTCTTCTCCCTGTCGACTATATTCTGTTCCACTCCCATGTCCCAGGTAACTCATTTCTCTTCCTTCACACACACCAAAAAGGACATTTCCTCAAATTACTCCACTGTCACTCAGTCTAAAAAATTTCTGTGTAAATGTGCAAAAATGTGGGGTGGAGAGATGGCTCAGAGGGTAAGAGCACTGACTGCTCTTCCAGAGGTCCTGACTTCAATTCGCAGCAACCACATGGTGGCTCACAACCATCCCTTATGAGATCTGGTGCCCTCTTCTGGTGTGCAGATACACCTGGAAGCAGAATGTTGTATACATAATAAATAAAATCTTTAAAAAACATGTGCAAAAAATGTTTTCTAATTAGAGTTACAGCCATGAGTAAAACTTATTTAGAAGTAAGTTTTAAAAATAGTTAACACTAGTGGATTTTTGAATTCCTGGAAAGCAAGAGCACTATATTTCTAAGATCAGAAGGTAAGTAGTGAGAGCATTCAAGGCATTTGTCAATCCATAGAGCAAGCACAGCCACAATTGATGCCATCACCTCAGGTCTGTGATGCATCTTTAATGGAAATGTATTGTCTAGGTTTGAGAACAGTTGTTTAAAAGACTTCTGCTACAGGAGGGCTATTTTGGCACAAATAATGAAGCAGCACCGTTACAACTATGCTAGGTCAACTCATTAAAATGCTGTTTTTTGATGGGGAATTGTGGTAAGTATAAAAATTTCTGCCTGTAAATTTTATTTTACTTTAAGCCACTGTCTCCTTCTCTTATAGGTGAAAGCCATGAATAATTCTGTTGGCGGTACTGAGGCATCAGACCTTGATAGAGAACTTTGTATTTCTTGTGTCACCTCAGTAACACAGGACAACGTCTATATCAGTCAGGAAACTTTTTTCCCTGTCCAGCTGTTTTCGGGAGGTAAGATTTATAGTCTTTAAAAGCATAGATGAAGAGTATGGGAAGTGTCCTTGAAACTGAAAGTAAGGTACAATAAAGGGGAAAATGGGAAATACTTTAAATATTGCCTAGCGATCCTGTCCCCCGTGAATGCTGTCATCGTGTACCCATGAGGGTTTCACTATTGATTTCTTTGCCTGTTTTGTTTTCATATAGGGTTCCTCAAACTTACTTGAAACTCACTATGTATCTGAGGACTATTCATGACCTTAGGAAATCTATCCCTTACCCTTCTGAGTGCTGGGAGCATAAACTTTGTGCATGCATCAGGGTACATGGAAAGTAGAGTCAGTGACAGAGTCACACAAGTACAAGAGTTTATCTTGAAAATGCCTCCATCACTTCAAAGCAAAGGTGCAGATAGGTCTCTCTCCTTCTGTCCTCTTTCCAGAATATTCAACAGATAGATTCTCATATTTTGTCCCTAGCCTAGCTACTGAGGTTCAAGCATGTGATCCTATTGTGTACCTGCCTGCCACCACCAAAGGAGATACCAAAATGTCCACTTGATGAGAAAATAAGGTGCTCCTAGCCACAACTTTCCCTCTGAGACACGCAGTTATTAGTTATCCATGTCTGATGAATAAATCATTGTAGAAGAACCAGTGTTTAAAGGGCTTTAGTCTCCCTTCCTGTAAGAAGATATTTGAGATATCTGTCCAGTGCAAGTATTTACAGTCAGGATATGTTGGTCAGCACATTGCAGAGATGAAGGGTCTTAGGTAACGTGACATGACCTGAGTGCAATAATATTTACACTGCTAATTTTCTTGGCTGTTTTAGAATTTAAGCCTTTCAAAGGAGACTTGTTGCTGGTTGAGTATTCCATGAAGCCGGGAACCTCAAACATGAGCATTCACTCTGTGAGCCCCCTGAACTCACAGAGTATCAGAGAGGTAATATGCTTCCATGTTGCCTTTGTCATGGGTACTGATCGCTTTTTTAGCCCAGGACTTTGTTTGGTATGTCTGGCAGTATATCCCCTGCCAAAGTGGACACATTCACTGATTGAAAAGGAAATTAGCAGAAAATAATGTAGAATACACACATACTTAATTCCTAGGTTGTGTGTTTTACTTGACATTAGGATGTTCTGTGGACAACAGTTACAAAGTGTCTTAGCTCTGAGGCAATTGTGGGGAAACTAAGTGCCCTGGGTTTGAGGTGTTCAATCTGCTGATGAGGAGGGGGGTGGGGTGGGGTGGGGGGTGGAGTAAGACCTTGATTAGTACAGCCTGAGAATGAGATGTGAAGCCAGGGAGGTAGCGGGTGAGGCATGCAGGGTTCATCCTCTTATCAGTAGCCCAGGGCTCATCTTGTTTCTCTGCTTTAATAGGAGAGGGGTAGAACGGTGACTCAGATGTATCGACTCACTTTCCCTGTGTGTCCAGGATGAGAATCAGTGATGGGGTGGGGGACCTGCTGTTTACAGCCAAGGGGTTGTTGAGGGCCGTCTGTGGTGGGTTCTGCTTCTCCATACTCACTGCCTTCATTTCCCTTCATAGGTCTGTGTGACCAGCGTTGATGGAAGAACTGGTATGTTGGAATCCAACATCTATTTCACTTTGGATTCTCTCCAGAAGCCTACTGGTTATACACCCGGGCTCTATGACGTTGTGAATGTGGTTGCTGTGGACAGCATTCAGACACACTGCATTTGGAGAGCAGTATCAATGATCCCGGTGGAAATGTGTGTTGACCAAGCCTCGTAATTCATTTTCAATATTATTTCTAAGGCTCTGGTTTAATAAAATAATGTGCGCATGTAAAGCAAAGATATATGAACTATGTATGACTCTTCTTTTGAACATCCTGGTAATTTCATTAGCAACATGAACTCACTTTAGGAAGGTACCATGTTAATTAAAAAACATGTCCTATTGGAATGTGATTTTTGCAGAGGAACAACCCTGCCTTTAAGGTAAATGCATCTTTTTCCATAAGCAGGAGCAGATTCTGTGTTGCCAGTGGCCTTGTGGGCCATTAAGCAGCATGGAGAAGCAAAGCATTTGACTCAAGATTCTGGGGATGAGCCGGCAAATGTGATGGGGTATGACTTAGCTTTACAGCTTGTCCTCTAGTCTGAGTGTCCTTATGCCTTTCCAAAGTTTATTTCTCTACAGTGTCTTTCATTTCCTACCAGCTATTCCATCTGTTAAACCTAGTGTTTTTCTGTGGATCCTCCTCCTATGGTAGTGTGCAAAATAAGCCCATGCACAGAAATGAAAGACTAGACTTAGGTCTTCTTCAAACAGAAAGATGAGAGTAGACTTATTAGTCTGAGAATTAGTGCCCCACAAAATGCTTTCTAGACTGGGGAGGGCTTTCTGAAAAGTTGATTGACCCTCCTTCAACAGTTTTCAGCCTTCACAAGGAATCCTGGACCTGTCCAATATCTACAGAGTGAAGGATGCCTGCACTAGAGATCCAGGCCATCCCAACCAGTTTCCTTTCATCAATACCTGGTATAGTCTGGCCCTCTATCCACAAGACAGGGTTCAATTCTATGCCTCTTGGGTATTCACTACAGTCTTTATCTCTAATAGAGTTCCAACCACCAAAAGGCCACCTTTCTTCCAGGCAGGGGATCAAGATTTGAAACTTTCACCATCTACCCCTCCTCTTGAGTGCGGCCATCCCCATAGTCAGAATCTAGAACCCAAAGCTCCAGTGTCTGCTTTATATCCTGACTTGCCATCTCATTGCTCAATCTATAGCTGGTATTGGCCCTTTGTCCACAGACCACTAGAAGGCATCTCCCACCTCAGTATGCTTAAGGTCCTGGTTTCTTCAAGGCTTCCCAGTGCCCAGCCATTGAGTGCTCTATTCCTGTTGTGCTGAACTCTGTAGCCAGTTAACCCCCATGAGGACAGGATTCTCAGTCCAGACCCAGTTCCATATGTTTATCAGCCATTCACTACTGCTGATCTCCTGAACTAGTGGCATCACACCCCACCATACTTAGAGCAGGACACAAGTTATAATCAACCTTGTGACTGCCATTATGCACAGCCACCAGCTTACTTGGGACTACTTCCATCAACTCCTGACTGACCTTTTTATCTCCAGATAAAGAGTATATGGTCTATTAGGCAGCGCCTGCCTGGCTGATCACTCAAGCATCCCAAACACTAGTAATCTGAAGTGATTTGCTGACACCTTCCTTCCTGATGAGTGTCCCAAATGCAACCCTAACACACCAGTGGTCCTCCAAGCCCTTCTAAAAATGATGAAAGTCATGCTGGAAGAGTTCAGAATCAAGAATGTGGAGTCACAATCAAACAGGAGAAGTCACCCGGTGCTCTGATGAATCCCCAAATCAACTCTATGACCAGCTCTTGACACTTAAAGACAGTACACCCCTTTTGACCCAGAGGCCATTGTACTCTGGACAATGGTCAATACAGCTTTTTCCCAACAGCTGGCACCAGATGGTCCCTGGAAGCTCCAAAATCTAGACAGGTTCACAGGAATGAATACTGAGCCACTTATAGACATCCCCATACTTTGATGGTTGCTAACTGGGAAGAGGCTGCAAAAAACAAAAAAAAAAAAAAAGAAAGAAAGAAAAAAAGAAAAGGAAAGGAAAGGAAAATTACTTAGAATAAAACACAAAAATGATGGTGCTCACATTAGAAACTAGAGAAAATTCAGACACCCAGAAGCCCAAATGAAAGGAAGATAACCAAGGGCCATTAGGCAGGGACCAATGTGCCTATTGCAAAGAAGAAGGGCACTAGAAGAATGAATGATGGCCTTCACTGGCACTAATGCCATGGGTGCAGCTGTGCTCAGGATTCAACATGCCCACATAGTCAGATGTCCAACCAAATTAAGGAGGACCCCAGTCTAGCCTATCACAGTATAGTTGCCCAGCAGAGGCAGTAAGACTCCCTGGAAGCCATGGTCTTACAAAATCATAGAGGGCTAGAGCTAACTGCAGCTTTGAAAGGGTGGCATCCGCATCTTCTTGGAAGAAAAATGTTGTTTCTGTGCAAATCAATCGGGGATAGTAAAACTATTATTAAGCAATTGCTAGATAACATAGATTGCTAGATAATTGTTAGAATAAATCAAGCCTAAAGACAAAACCAAAAAATCTTATTGAGGTGAGACCTGTGCCTCCTGGAACCCCTGGCTGGCCTCCCCAGTATAACCTTTGATTATTATTCTCCTGGCTCTAGTGTTTGAGCCACACCTTGGAAATCTTCTAACTTGTATCGCCAGAAACAGTATAGAAGCAGTTAGACTCCAGTTCTTCCACCAGTAATTAGAGGATTCCTTTAGAAGGGTCATAAGGGATTTTTGACAAAGAAGAGGAGGGAATATGGTGGAAGCCCCCCAAAGTGCCACTTATTACTCAAAGAAGATTCTCCAATGCTGAGAAAGTTCCCCTGAGCTGACCCTGCTCCATTTGCAGTATCTTCAAGGGTGATATACATTGAAGAGGTGATGTAATGATTTTTTTTTTTTTTTGGTTTTTCAAGACAGGGTTTCTCTGTGGCTTTGGAAGCTGTCCTGGAACTAGCTCTTGTGGACCAGGCTGATCTCGAACTCACAGAGATCTGTCTGCCTCTGCCTCCCGAGTGCTGGGATTAAAGGCATGTGCCACCACCGCCCGGCTGATGTAATGAAATTTGAATCCTGATAAGCCACTATCATTTACAGCCACATACATGCTTTTGTACTTATACTTCCTCCTGTTTGCTGGATTCTCATCTCCCAAATATATAAAGGGTGGCTGAACCTGAGGCAAGAGGCGTACTCCATTACATGTTGCTGTAATAAACCTTCCTCTCCCCAACTGAAAATAGCTTGATGATTCAATTTCCCAGAAATTTCTGCAACCGTTGGTTAACCATATGAAGGTTAAAAGCAATTGGCTCTTTTTCTGATAGCAGACATGAAAATTAAGTCAAGATGAACAAAAACAAAAATAAAAAAACTTAATCTTTATTGTAACACGACAAATAAAAGACCCAGAGTCAGATAATGGGGTTTAAGTTTCAGGCTGAAGATCAGAAAAGCAAAGCAGCCAGCCACTAGCTAGCTCTTACCTCTATCTCAGCTCAGACCAAATGGGTGATTCTCAAACTGCTCTAGACTTCACTGCTCCTCAGATTCACTCAGACTGCTATGCTCTCCTCCATAAGGTTAGAGACTCAATTCTTCCTATCCTCAATGTGGTTGGAGAATGAATGCCAGATCTGAGACCCTGCTCCTGTTTTAAATATCTCTCATGAGTCTTGGGATTAAAGGCACGTGATCCCAAGTACTGAGATCATCTTTGTGAGAGCTGTTTCTCTGTAGGACTGAATATATTTCTTTTTCTTTTTTTTTCTTTTGGTTTTGTCGAGACAAGGTTCCTCTGTATTGCTTTGGAGGTTGTCCTGGAACTCGCTCTGTAGACCAGGCTGGCCTCAAACTCACAGAGATATGCCTGCCTCTACCTCCCGAGTGCTGGGATTAAAGGCATGTGCCACCAATGCCTGGCTTCTATAGTTTGTGGCTGACTTTGCTTTCTGAATCCTCAGGCAAGCTTTATTAAATCATAAGTGATATATCACTACACCTAACAGTTATTGTAGGTGAATATCTTATTTCATTTATTTATTTCATTGAAATAGATTCTTCTTGCCCAAGACCAAAATGGCTGGGAAACTCTTTGCCTTCCTCAAGAATGCCTGGATGAAGGAACCAGTGCTGGTGGCGTCCTATATCAGGGCCTTTCTATAATTATGCCCATTGTCAGCCCTGACACAAAGTATGCCATCTTGATCAACAAGGCCATAACATGCAACTACTCAGTGCCTGATGGGAACATGCCCGATATGCCCAGCCACACCCAGGACTCTTGGGGCTCGAGACTGGAATGGTTGAAGAATCTGTGAATACACCTGCTGATGGAAGAGACCCCCTTCCTTGTTGCTCCCCAATACAAATGTGCAAACCAGCTCCCCTCAAAATGAAAAGAAACAGACTCTTCTCTCACACAATACATCCCAACCACAGTCTCCACTCCTCCCCTCTCCTCTATCTCCCCTCTCCCCCAGATCCACTCCCACTCTATCTCCCATAAAGAAAGAACAGATCTCCAAGAGACAACAACAAAACATAATACCATAAGAAAAGGTAAATGCCCTCGCACTGAAGCTGGACAAGGCAACCAAGAAGGAGGAAGGAACTCATATGAAAATATTTTAAATTTTTAAAAATTTATTGCCAGCTGGTGGCACATGCCTTTAATCCCAGCACTTGGGAGGCAGAGGCAGGTGGATCAATGAGTTTGAGGCCAGCCTGGTCTATAGAGTTCCAGGATGGCTGGGACCTCACACAGAAACCCCGTCTCCAAAAACCAAAAAAAAGAAAATTATGGTTTCTGTGTATGGGTGTTTTGCCTGCTTGTATCTGTATGTACCAAATGTGTGCCTGGTATCTTCCAAAGAGGCCAGAAGAGGGCACCAAATCCCTTTAGGCCTTATAGTGTAGGGGAATAATTTCATGATTCACAGTAATGGTAGTTTTCTTTAAAACACATGGAGGTGAATACTCACCCAGCATACAGAACTACAAATTGGCTGGCGATATAGTTCAGTGGCAGAGTGCAGTGTAAAAACCCCAAGTTTGATCTTTAGTGGTGAAAAAGTAATAAAAAGCCAGCAAGAAGCACTACAAATCAAGAATTGATCTGTCAAGTTCATACAATTAAGTCCTAATTGTAAAGTGAGCAAGGAAAACCGATTAGCTGTTTTGAGGAAACAGAAGCAAAATCATCCCTAAGCATTTTAGGTGCCTAATATGAGGCGTGGTTATAGTTTGGCAACAACAACAAAACAACACCCCAGAGAGGGGCTTAGGGAGATGAGTCTTTTTGGTAAAGTAGTACTTGCCTTGAAAGCATGTGGACTTAAGTGGGAAGCCTGGATCCACTGTAAACATCCAGGCTGTGGCTTTGTCCAAGCCCCTGGGAGGCCTGACCCTTACTGAATGGAGGTGGGGGAGTGGAAGGGGAGGTAGATGGGAAGCTGGGGTCAGCCGGTATTTAAAATAAATGAAAAAAGATGTTAATAATATTTTAAAAAGTTTTTTTTTTTTAATGCAGGCTAGCAGCCCATTGCTGAGGAGAAGGAGGTGGGCTGGAGCTTGCTTGCTAGGCAGGCTAATTGAATTGGTGAGCCACAGGTTCACTGAGAGACCCTGTCTCAAGGCTTAAGTTGGAAAATGATGAGGATATGCATGCCATCCACCTACACAAACACAGAAAGAGAGAGATGCACACATGTGTACTCATATATACATAGCAACTTGTGGGCACACATACTCATAATTCAAAATTATTTTTTACTTAGTGAGAAAAATCACTTTTTCTCATTATGATTTTTCAAAATCATCAGGATATAATTTTTTCTTGGTGAATGTATAACGTTAAAGCAGTCCCTATAGAAATTATGTCAGTTTTTTTTTTTTTTTGTGAACACAGGTAAGGCTACAAAGGGGTCATTAAAATTATTTCCTTTGGTTTTTGAGATTATACTATACCTACATAATTCCCCTTTCCTTTTCTTCCCACTGAATCATTCCATAGATGTCTCGTAGCTCCTTTTGAAAATTATAGCCTTAAAAAAAACAGTACACAAGTTGGAAAACACAGAAAGTTAAGAAACAGCTCTTCGGAGAAATTCCCTAGCACACATAAAGTGCATACAAGACTGGTCTGGAAAACTGGCTCAGCTGTTAAGAGCACTTACTGCTCTTTCAAAGGACCTGGGTGTGAAGCTCCCATATGATGGGTCCAAATTATGCATAAGTCCAGTTTCAGAGGATCAGTGCTGTCTTCTGCCCTCTGTGAGCATCGGTATGCATGCATGTGGTACATAGACATATAGTCAGGCAAAACACTCATAAACATATCTGAGAGAGAGGGGGAAGGGAAAGAGGGAGAAAGGGAGAGAGAGAGAGAGAGAGAGAGAGAGAGAGAGAGAGAGAGAGAGAGAGAGCTCTTGTAGTCAATCCCAGCAGGTAGAGACAGGAGGACCAGAAGTTATAGAGGATACGATGCCCCTGTTCTGATGTTTGTGTGTGTATATGTACATGCAGAAAAAAAAAACAAACACATTAAATATATAGATAACTAAATCAAAAACAGAAATTCATTCAAGAGCCTCTATAGCTGAAACAACGTAGCAGCGTGTTGGTCGTGCTTCCAATTGTACACGTTTCCTTTAATTTTCAAGTCTGCAAGGGAGTATAAACTTAGAAACTGGAAACCATTTGTCCTGAAGTCAGTAGCGCATTCCACTGCCTGAAAAGCAGCTCAAGACTAACCCGGCAGCCCTTCAACCAGTTAGCCAGCAGTCCATGTGCGCATGTGCGGGGCATATTCAGCCAATGAGCGAAGGCCCTGTGTGAGACCGGCTTTTCTCCAGCTCAAATCCCAAGTGTGGCCGTCGGAAGTGGCCTGTGCAGGCGAAGCCACTTTCACGGCCCTGGTCGCTGAGTGCTTGAGTGCTGGAGGGTGCCGGTGTGAAAGTGTTTTCCTGCCGGATGAGCAGTAAAGCGATATTCGGCTCTGGTGAGGGTTTGGGGGTTCATTTGTGGAGATGGCGCTTAGTGGGAAAACTCTCCTGTAATCTCTGACAGGAAAATGGAGGGGGCAGAAACCTCACTAATGGCCGGGCGAAGATTGAACAGGCAGAGGCCTTCAGGGATTGGGAATCTTTGGAGGACACAATCTTGGAGCCTGGGGATAGAAGCAGACAGCGGGGCTGGGGGATGTGGTGAGGAAGGGAGGCTCTGCTGGAGTCGGGAATCAGGAGCCCTGGGCGAGGGGCTGCTGGAGCCTGCCTAGGTGCTTCTCCTGGGTGGGGCCCAGAATCCGTTAGAAACAGACTGAGGAACCCTCTTTATTTTCCTGTATGTGGTGTGCGAGTTTTGAAATGGACTCTATGGACGTTGCAGAGAATGCACTACGAAGGGGGGGGCAGGGGACATGGGAGAGAAGAGAGGGGAGAGAAGAGAGGGGAGAAGAGAGATTGCAAGGGATTAATAAATAGTCCAGGATGGGTTCTAACCACTTATCCTCCAGGCTCAGTCGCGCACATACTGGGATTACAGCCCTGCACCATCACATTCAGCTTTTTCTGTCTGTTTTTGTAGGGTGGGATCTCCCTTTGTAGCTCAGGCCACAGCTAGCTTGGGCTGGCATTGAACTTGCAATCTTCTGATGTTTGAAATCCTCAGCTCATTCAAATGCCCAGCTTCTCAAATACCAGGCCTTTCTGTGTGAGTGGTGGGAGGTGTGTGTTGCTGTTAATGGAGCATAGGGTCTTTTCTCAGGACTACATATTTGTCATGTTTGTTATCTTTCTGGATAGCACCATGATTTTACTGTAAAACTGAGATACAAACTTGCTCGATTTTTTAAAAAAGAGTCTGTGAGACATACGACCAAAATTGGGATGTCCCAGAGGTTTAAGTGCAAACACGTTTTGCTCATTTTGGGGGCTTGGGATGACTCATAGTGACCAATTTCGCATTTTTTAAACTGATAAATGATAAATTGTTAACTTTGGTTCAAAAGTATTTCCTGTTTTTTTGTTTTGTTTTGTTTTTAGAAAACAAATTTGGGAGAGGGACATGTTAAATGGAATACACGAAGCAGATGGAGAGGGAAAAATGGGTATATCACATTTCATTGAATATGCATATGAAATTCTCAGTAATAAGGAAAATTAGTCAAAAAGAAAAAACTTAATCTTTCCTTGAACTAAGATAATTCTTATTTGATTTTTTGACATTTGTAATTTAGCCATTTATTTAAGTGATACCTTTGGATTCAGATGAGTTGTAAGATTGTTTGCCTTTGTGTTTTAACTAAGAAAACATCTGACTGTCAAGAGAAGAAGGAGTTTTGGGAGAGTTATGGCAGTACCAAAGGACGAGTACTTAGTGCTTTTTGACTTTGATGACGAAGAAGATGATCTGAGTGTTTCTGAGAAGGTTCTGTCTGAAGGTACAGCATATTCCATGTTGGACCTTGATGGGTCCTGTAGTTCATGTGCTTCTTACCTAGTCTCAGATTTTCTGATATTTCATTTATAATTTTATCTGTATATTTCTGTACCAGAGTTTTAGAAATGCATGTAGCTTTTCTTGGCTCTGTAGTCCCAGTATATTGAGAAATAATAACTTAAAATGGCTTTACCCTAGGAAGACATTTGTTCTTATAAAATGTTCACAAATTGGGAATTGATTTCATAAAATCTGCAAAGAAATTATTTAATTTCTACAGCTGCTTAAGAAATTTTGGCAAAACTTCCAGAGAAATGCAAATCAAGATAAGCACTTTGTTAACTATTACTAATATAACATAATTAATTTCAAAAATGTTTTTCATTTTTATTGTTAACAGAAAAGAGCCCAGTATTTGAGAAAGATGAGAAGAAATGGCATCCTGCAGAAGTAGATGAAGATATAGGGTAATATTTTCACATTTTTTTGCCAGTTCAATAGAGTACTTCAAAAGTAGTACCTGTAATTCCTGCTCTAAAGATGTAGATGCAGGACTATCAGAAATTTAAGGCCGTTTTCAGCTATATAGCTAGTTCAAGTCTAGCCTGGGCCCCTTGAAACCTTGTAATCACAAACCCATAGCAACCATGACCACCTGCTTAAGACCTTCACACACACACACACACACACACACACACACACACACACACACACAGATAGGAAGGAGACTACTTAGGGAAGAAGGAGTTCAGCAAGAGTGGGAAATGGACATGTATGAATTGTTAGCAATAAGATAATAATAAAAGTTTAATTGTCTAAAAATATTTTGATATGTTGCATATGACATTTGTTCCATACCATACATATATTATAAATAATTAAAAGGAGTTCTTATGTAAAGTTTTGTGTGTGCTAGGCAAATGCTCTCCTACTGAACTATATATTTCCAGCTTTAATTTTTTATTGTAATTTCTTCACAGAGATGAAATACACACTATGTTGAATAAATTTGGAGGTATGTTTTTGGAGATAAGTATGTTAACAGAAAATTATTTAAACCTGTACATTAATTTGTATAAAAGGAAATGTTAATCATGTTCTATTAAGTGTCATTTAATGTCTTCTTAGCAGAGAGTTTCACGTGAATTTTGTGTTTTAAAAACATAAAATTTTCTACTTAAAGTTTTCCATGATTAAAATAAAGTAAAATTTATGCTTTTAGACCTGTGAACCTCAAATAGAATTTTAGAATAAAAAAAACAGATGAGAAAAGTTTTGCAATTCTTTCTATTCACGGACTGAGTGATAGTGCATACAAGTGTTTCTGTGTATCAGCTTTTCACTTACAAAATTTAATTTTGGGCCTGGCAGTGGTGGTGCACGCCTTTAATCCCAGCACTCACTTGGGAGGCAGAGTCAGGTGAGCTCTATGAGTTCAAGTCCAGCCTGGTTTACAGAGTAAGTTCCAGGACAGGCTTCAAATTTACACTGAGAAACCCTGTATTGAAAAGCAAAAAAAAAAAAAAAAGAAAGAAAGAAAAATTGTAAGACTCTTGATGAATTCCCCTTTCTGTGAAGGAGAGCATAAAGCTGCAAACTCTAATACAATTCTTAATTATTATTTGTTAAGATTTCTTTTCTTTTTCATTATGTGTCTCTGTGTAGAGGTGGAGTGGGGTGTATGTGCACATGTAAGTGCCTGCAGAATTCAGGAGCTGGGGTAGGATATCCTGGAGCTGGAGTTACAGGCAGTTATGAGCTGTATACCATGGCTACTGGAAAATGGACTCAAATCCTCTAGAAGAGCAGCAAGCACTCGTAACCACTGAGCTGTCTTTCCAACCCCTTTATAATCACTTTTATATTAAAAAATTGTAAGGATACTGGAGAAATGGCTTAGCAATTAAGACTGATAGCTTCCCTTGTAGATGACCTGAGTTCAGTTCCCAGCATCCATGTGGTGGATCATAACCATTTATAACTCCAGTTCTGGAGGATATGACTCCCTCTTCTGATCTCTGTGGGCATATACAAGTTATATATGCATACACGCATGCAAAATATTCAGCCACATAAAATGAAAAAAATTGGAAGTAAAAGTTGTGAAAGGGAATGACTGAAGTGTCAATACCGTGTTTATCAGTTGTATGGACTCTTTTTTTTATATAGTGTTCTGTTGATTTCTTTGTTAACTTTATTTATTGCTTCCTTGTTTTTAAGACAAGATCTTACTATGCAGTTCGAGCTGATCTGGAACTTGATATGAAGCCCAGTCTAGTCTAAAACTGTAGATCACCTATGTCAGCTTCCTGGGTGCTAGAATTACAGGCATGAGCTGCAACAGCGGGTTTGGGAAACAGTATTCTTTTTTAAAAAGTGAATAATAACTGATTCTTTCATAGGAATTACTGATATCATGAAGTTTTCCCAGAGGTTTTTTGTTTTTTTTTTTTTGTTTTTTTTTTTTTTTTTTTTTTTTTTTTGGTTTTTCAAGACAGGGTTTCTCTGTGTAGCTTTGGCGCCTATCCTGGCACTTGCTCTGGAGACCAGGCTGGCCTCGAACTCACAGAGATCCGTCTGCCTCTGCCTCCCCAGTACTGGGATTAAAGGCGTGTGCCACCAATGTCCTGTGAGTTTTTTCCTATTTGGTAGTGGCAAATAGGTTGTTTTCTAATCTGTTGCATAAATTTATGGATATAGATCCTGAAAACATAAAATTTTATGTAATAGTATAGATTCATTATAGTTTCTAAATGGTTACTATTTATGATAGAAAATATGTTTGCAAACATTATTTGAGATATTGAATTTTTATGCCCTGCTCTACTTAGTAAAAATCCCCCATATAAAAAGCTCCATGAAATTATTTTAAATTATTTGTAAATTTTCTCCATATTACATGAGTAATTTTTCACTTTTATCTAGGTGTATGTTATTCAGGTATGCACCTGTGTGAGCAAGTGTGTGGGTGCATGTGGCAGCCAGAGGTTGAAATTGGAATGTCTTCCTCAATCATTTTGTGAGTGTGTGTGTGTGTGTGTGTGTGTGTGTGTTGCCCTGCATGTATGTATGTACCATACAGTTGTTTCTTGCCCTCAAAAGCAATAAGAAGTCATTGAATTCTCTACGAACAGAGGTATTGATGGCTGTGAGGTACCATGTGGGTGCTTGGACTTGAACCCCGGTCCTCTGGAATAACAACCAGTGTTCTTAACCACTGAGTAATCTCTCCAGCCCCTCCAATTTTTTGAGACAGGATCTCTTTGTATCTGGATCTCATCATTTCAACAAGAATGAATGGCCTAGGAGTCCCAGGGAACTTATTGTCTCTGCCCTCATTTCTGTGGTCAGGGATATATAACATCACACCTGGCTTTTATGTTGGTGGTGGGGATTCAAACTCAGGGCCTCATGATTGGCATAGCAGGCATTTGAACCACTGAGCTATCTCCCTAAAACAAAGCTATTTTTCCATCTTTGGTCTTTTGCCTCTTTTTATAAAAATATTTTTAGAATTATTATTGACCATATTTTATACAAATATCTTAATATTTATTTTAAAGATGACTTGGATTATAATTTTAAGAGTACTTTTATATATTTTAAAGCTTGAGTTATAAGACTGTACTTTCAGGATCATTTCTATAGTTAAGTTTGACTTTTTAACCACAGTTTAGAAGCTCACTAATAAAATTTCCATTGGACAGTATTTTTTATTTTAGAAATATTTCCTTTCTATTAAGGTATTTGTTTGTGAAGTACTTAAAGTGTATCCTTGACCTTTTTTTCTCCTGGGTTCATTATTATTGGGCCTCAAGTTTTTTTGTTTTTTTTTTTCAGACAGGTTTCACTGTGGCTTTGGAGCCTATCCTAGCACTCACCCTGTAAACCAGGTTGCCCTCAAACTCACAGAGATCCGCCTGCCTCTGCCTCTGCCTCTGCCTCTGGAGTGCTGGGATTAAAGGCATGCACCACCAACGCCCTGCTTTTATTGGGCCTCAATTTAAAAATTATCTTCAATTAGGAAAATAAGAACTAAAGTTAAACATTTTTTATCCAAAATATATAGGGCCATAATTTTTCAGATTTCACAGTTTTTTGTTCTCTAGTTTATTTGCATTGACTTTTCTGGTTGTACATCCCTGCTCTGAAAATGCAAAATTCTAAGTACTCTAAAATATGAAACTTTTTGTGTTCCATGTTGGTGATACAATTCAATTTAATTTTAAGTGTCATTGGTATTATTTAATAATCTTTAGCCATATTCATATATGCTTGAATATGTATGAACAATTAAAGTTACTTTAACATTAACCTTTATTTCCAATATAGAAGAGATTAATAATTCTCTTCAAGAAAAAAGAAGAAGAATGGAAATATTCTGTGAAGCTATTTCTGAAGAAAGTAGTTATACCATGAAACAAACTTGGAAAATCAAAGAAGAGCAAATGTAAGTTTGCTGGTATTTTTAGAGCCAAGTTTATATCATTTTTCAGTATATATTGGTACAAATTACTTATGAAAATAGTATCCCCTGTCTATTGAAATCTCTAGTAAAATTGTTTCACTTGAATTTTCTCTAAGCAAGTAGTACTATAATCCCATACCTTCATAGAGTTGAGATATATTTCTTGGAAGTCAGTAATGATTACAGGTTCCTCCTTCCAAATAAAAATTGGGAAAGTTATTATTTTAAAAGTAATTCATGTTACTCTGGAAATGTATTGAGTAAATGGTAGATACCACATAAACTATTAAATGCCTTTTAGCTAATTGTGTGAACAATGTAGAAAATAGTTCATTTTACATAAAAAATAATTTGTGTATTTTAACTGACCTAAGTATTCTGCCACACTGAATCTTGGCTGTGCCAAAAGGGCTTAGTGAAATATTGCTACTTAGAAATAATTAGTTTAAATTTTTTGAGACAGGGTTTCTCTGTGTAGCTCTGTCTGTCTTAGAGCTTGCTCTATAGACCAGGCTAACCTTGAACTCACCAAGATCTGCCTGCCTCTGCCTCCTGAGTGCTGGGATTAAAGGTGTGCACCACCACCACCACCACCACCACCACCACCACCACCACCAAGCTGAAATAATTTACTTTTTTATTGGAACCTGTAGAAAACATGAAAAATTACTTGGAGATGAAATTAATCTTCCTGAGAACTGTGTAGTGTGTGTATTTATTTATCAGTGATATATATGATATATATGTATATATGTGTATTTATGTTAATATACACGTTAAAATTTCTTTAGATTTCAAGAGGTAACCCATATGAAAACACTTTTAGTAAGGAAAAGAAGTACTTCTAGAATCTATATAAATCTAATTTTATTTCTCGAGTTCCCATCAGAATATTTAAGATGTTATGATTTCCTTCTTTTTCATGCTATACAATATGTGAATTCCATTTTGTTTTGATTGTTTTCATATTGTTATAAGATGTGAGCCTTTATTCTTATGTTTTATAGGCTGCAAGTTAACAATAAGTATTACCAGCAGTTTATAGATTTGTTTAATCAGTGGGATTTGGAGAAGCAGAAATACGAAAAACAGCAAGAAAACCTAATGGTTGGTACCACAGTTAGCTTTATAATTAATCTCTTATAACAAGATTTGAAGTAGGAATCTGGATTCTTGCCTTATATTTCACCTGTGGAACTAAACCAAGGTGCACTCCCAATTGTTGCCCATTCTCTTGTCCTGCAGAACCATAAACCACAGACTAATAGGCAAATACCATACTCACAAAATCCACTGGGCTTCTTTTATTAGTTGGGATTCCTATAATTTTAAACAAAAGAAACTTTTTAAAGAATAAAGGTGCTTTACTTCTTGCTGTGAAATAAATTGTGGGGAAGTTAGTTTTAGATATAGTTGAATAGGAAACTGCAAGTATTTTAGGTAGCATCTTTTAGATGTTGCTGCAAGTTCTTATTGGGTTTATTATGTTAATTCTTTTAATCCTATGTTATTACAACTTTAGAAAATACAGTACATTGAGAAACTCTCTCACTACTGCTGGTGGAGAATTCCTATAGAACAACATCACCGAGTATTTGTGGTCATTTGCCCATTTCTGAACAAAACACTGTACTAAGAATATGGTTTGTTTAGCTTTTCTTTCCTTTATTCCCTCCTTCCCTCCCTCCATTCCTCCTCTCTCCCTCCCTTCCTCCCTCTCTCACTCTCTCCCTTCCTTCCCTCCTTCCTTTCTTTACTTTTTTCTCTTTTCCCCCCTTTCCCCCATACCCCTGCCTCCCACCCATCTCTCTTTCTTGTGACTTGAAACTGAAGCCAGGGCCATTTACAAACTAGTAAAGCACACCATTGCCAAACCATAGCACCAGTCCAGAAAATGGTTTACTTTTAATGTCCACAGTTGTAATACAACTCACGTCCCACTCACATATTTTAGAGCTGTATTAGTTACTCTTTATATTTCCTTCTTTCATTGCTTATAATCATCAAAAATTTAAACATAAAATCTGGGGGAACTGGTCATATCAAGTTATTTTGGAGTTGGTAGATCAGCTCAGTTTTGTCTATGTTCAATTTGAGGTACACAATTTTTTTTATTAGTTCTATTTAGGGAACAAGCTTATTTCAAGTCCCTTCTCCCTCTCCCTCCCCTCACCCCCCACCCCCCACAATTTTTTTTAGCAAGATGTTTAATAGGCCACTAGTATATGAGTCTGGGATTCAGGAGAGAACTCTGAACTAAATACACAAAGTTGAAAATTCTCAACTTAAATGCAGTTTTTAAACCCTGACCCTGGATGAAATCACCAAGGGAGTAATTGAAAATGAAAATGGGAAGTATGAGGATAGGCCACTAGAGGCCTAGTTGGTAGAAAGTAAACTACCCCAAGTAAAGGAAATATTTGTAAAGAAAAGGCCGTTAACTGTGCCATACACCGCTTAGAGACTAAGTAAGCTTGATTTAACAACAGGAAGTCATTGGTGTATTGGATGGAATGATTTGGTTGGAAAAGTTAGTACAAAACTGATGAGAAGCAGGTATGATGGAGAACAACTTTAGTTCTAACACTTGCAAGGCCAAAGCAGGTAGATCTCTAAGTTTGAGGCCAGCCTTGGCTACATAATGTGGTCCAGACAAGACAGTAAGACTGTCTGAAAAATAAAACAAAAACTAAATAAAATAAAATAAATTAGAATAGGAACAGAACAGAACAGGAAAGAAAGGACTGCGTAGTTATGAGAACAAATGAAATAGAGGTCTGTAGAGTTGGGTTGTTTTTGGTTCTTGTTTTTTTTGTTTGTTTGTTTTTGGTTTGGCTTTTGAGCTAAGTGAAATAACATGTCTGTGTGTTTATAGTAATAATCTTTTTTTCAATACAGGGTTTCTCAGTATAGATTTGGAGCCTGTCCTAGAATTTACTCTATAGATCAGAACTGGCCTTGAACTCACTGAGATCCACCTGCCTCTGCCTCCTGAGTGAGTGCTGGAATTAAAGGTGTGCGCCACCACTGCCAAGCTATCTTTTTGTTTGTTTATTTGTTTTTTTGAGACACGGTTTCTCTGTAACAGCCCTGGCTATCGTGGAACTAGTTCTATAAACCAGGCTGGCCTTGAACTCACAGAGATCCACCTGCCTCTGCCTCCTGAGTGCTAGGCATTTGCCACCACTGCCCAGTGATAGGAATAATCTTAGGACAAATTACTTATTTACTTTTTGTGGCCCTGGGGGCCTATTCGAACCTAGGGTTTCATCCATGGTAGCAAATACCTCTTAGCAGTAAGCTATACTCCCAGACATTTCTTACTGTTCCTTTTGAGACAGGGTTTCATTAAATTTCCCAGGCTGGCCTATAGTTCAAGCATGCCTTGACCTTGTGATTCTCATGCTTCATCCTCCCAAGTAGCAGGCTGAAGTCAATTGGCCTGGCTAGAGAGTCAAATTAAAAATAGAAGGTAGAGGAGGGAAAAGGCAAATTCTTAAGAATGAATGGGCATGTGGAACATAACTTTGTAAAGAGCAAGTATGCTGTATCCTGAGAAATGAAAGAATACACAGGTATAGGTTGGTAAAGACAGACTCACTACTTTCTTTATATTGTTTTTGTATGCTTAGTGAAATAAGATCATTGGGTGGTGAAAACATTACCACCAGGTAGACTAGCTAGAGTTGAATTTTCCAAACTGGCAGTTTACAAAAGCAAAAGTGAAAGAGTCAAAATGAATTATATTGGAGACATGAGGTTTCAAAGAATAAGTTATTACTTGGAGATGAAGATTTTTCTACTTGTTCTCATGTGGTTGTGCATGCTGGTAAGATCAGATATTTGGGTGGCTGAGGAAGAAGCGCAAGTCCCAGCTAGCATGTGCAACACAGGGTGACCCTGTCTCAAAATGTTAAATAATTCAGTGACTGCTAGGACCATTATATTGCATATTAATTATTTTTAAAATTACTTGAACTTAGACATAATTTTTGTCAAAGTAAAATATTAAATGTATTCATTTTAAAATTGTTCCTTTTGACTTCAGTTTGGAATTACTTTTTTTTGCTTTAAGGATGGGAATGTGGCTTAGAGATATGGTGTTTAATTATATGAAGCCCGAACAACAACAAAAATATTTTAGCAAAATATTATTATTATATAAACTTTCTTTTATATTTGTAGAAGATTTTCCAGCAACAGCAAATGATGCTAAGAGAGTGTAAAATTAAAGTGAACCAGAGAGAGAAACTAATTATGCAGATGGCTATACAACACATACAGGTATATTGTACCCAGAAACATAACATCTCAGAAAATGTATAATGTATGTTTTTTGCAAATTGATTAGAGAAACGTTTTAATATAAAATTTTAACTGCTTTTTAGTTTGAATTGTTATGAACAAAAGTTAAATATAACTGTAAATTTCTAATGTTTTGTGATTATTATTATTTTTTTTTTCAAGACAGGGTTTCTCTGTGGATTTGGAGACTGTCCTAGAACTCACTCTGTAGACCAGGCTGGTCTTGAACTCACAGGGATCCGCCTGCCTCTGCCTCCCGAGTGTTGGGATTAAAGGTGTGCGACACCACTGCCCGGCTGTGATGATTATTCAAGATAGGAAATGTCAAACTAGTAATTTTACCTAGCAATGTACTTATCATGCATCATATTCATAGCTGATTAGCATTTGAGTTATCATTTTCTGTTTATCTGAGCTCAAGTCAGTGTATCATTTCTACATTATTTTCTGTATTTGCACCCTTAGTGTTTGTTGAGTAGGAAATGGTAAATTGAAGTTATGGAATTTCTTTTTGTTTTCAAATGTATTGTAGAAGTATTTTCTGACATAGTCAATTCCAGAACTGTTACTCTGACCAAAAATGACTACATATGCTACTTTATAATCATTAGAAATAACCAAGAAAGTACTACACAGTTGAGATTTTTAGATTGAGAGTTGTCTATTTATACATAAGCATATTACTAAATGTGGGTCTATATATATTAAATAGTTTAAAAAGGATTTTAAAAATTATGTTTTAAAAATTTAAATACCTTTCAGGAAAACAAAAGTTATTTTAAGCATTTTCAGGCAGAGAACTTGTCATCTTGCTTTAATGTTCCCTAGGAACAGTTTTTTGATTGGTACCAATGTTTGATAAAGCACTAATAAAGCTTTCACCTAAATAGTATCATCACTAAAAGTTCCCCTTTGCCATTAGGAACATTAGTGTAATATTTAACTCTTCCATGTCTTTTAGGTTCTCAAACTGAACTTTCTAGAGTCAGTATTTTTCTCTGTGCAGTGGGTCATTATTTAATCAAGTCTTTCTTATCATTATTAACCTTAGTTCATTCTTTGTACTATTAAATCTTTATCATTATTAACCTTAGTTCATTCTTTGTACTATTAAATCTTATCATCTTTGTTTATGTTTTTCCTCACTGGAGAAAAAAAGAAATAATCTTCTATTATTATTATTGAAGTTTCTTCACAGCACTTAATGTAGTACTGTTGGGGACATGAGGAAGTGCAACAATTGTTTTTTGAGTGGATATTTAAAGGGTTAAAATTTATTTCTCCTGGATGGACGTGATGGCATAGGACAATAATGCTAGTATTAAGGAGGCCCGGGTAGGAGGATATCAAGTTTGAATCTTGACTGAGCTATATAGTGAGACCCTGACTTAAAAAGCAAAACATATTGCATATATGTGAAGTCTTTTAAATGTAAAAACCCTGAATTGCTAAAACATGATGTTTCTGACACAGGTCTCACTATATAGCCTCATCAGGCCTGGAGTTTGCAGTATAGAGCAGGCAAGCATTGAACTCACAGATATCCACCTGCCTTGGCCTTCCAAGTGCTTAGATTAAGGGCACACATTATTATATACAGATTAAAATTGTAATTTTTAATTTACACAAATTTAAAAAGATCTCCATAGTATAAAAGATTTTCTTCCCTTTAGTGAGTGAATTCATGTCACATTTACCACTAGTTCCAGTAAAATGTAACATGAATTTGGAAACATATTAGAAAATTTCAAAATTGTCTTACTGACAGGACCTTGTACTCTTTGTTCATATATTTTTTTTCTTTGCTTTGAGACAGCTTCTCACTGTGTTGCTAAGGCTTATTTCTAGATCTCTATTCTCCTTCTTGAGCCTCCAGAATACCTAGGAATCATGTGAAACTATGCACAACATTTTGGTTGTTTGTTTGTTTTTACTCCATCTTGAACTTAACAGTTCATTAAACCATTGTTTGGGGGAAAGTATGCTAATTTTGTCTTTTTAACAACAATTGGTTCATGTCTGATCTATTTTACTTCGTTATATAATATTATTATTGATGTATTATTTGCAATGTTTTTGAAAATTGGAATAAATAATGACCATTATTTGAGTATTAATAGATTCTCACTTATGAAAATGAATTTTACAATTTATAATCTAAGATGAAACATTATGGATTATACCTGAACTTGCTTTCTATGTTTTGGATTTTAAAGAACATGGAGGATAAGAATAATAATCAACATACTGCTTCATTCACTGAACTTAAAAAAGATATAGCTGACTATCAGAAGAAATACATGATGGAAACTGTAAGTTATATTTTAAGATGGAAATTATATAATTTAGCGGAAATACTGCACTATTTTATTTACTAAAATATGCACAACTAAAAATTCATTATATTTATTTTCTCCTTCTTTGAGAAAGCAGAAACAAGAGATTGCAAATATTCGAAAGTCCCTTCAGTCCATACTATTTTGATGATTCTTTGATGAAAACTTGAACCTGTGTGGAGCAATATAATTCTAATGTTTAATAAAAAGCATGTTTTTTGGTAGAAATTCAGGTTTAAATGAAATGAAAACAAGCAAATGACTAGCACCTATTCTGATGTATTAAGGTTTTGATTCTTTTGTTGTTAGTGAAATATTTTTCTCCAATAATGTGAATTAACTTTTGTGAAAAAGTAAAGATAGTTGTTTTTTTTCTTTTGGCATCAGCATATTGCTTTGCTTTATTTTTGAGATATGATTTCACCATGTGATTCATTTCTGGGCTCAAGTGATCCTCACATCTCAGCCTCCAAAGTACCTGTGGTTTTTAATTTTTAATTTGCTGAGCTATGTATAGTACGTATATATACGTACTATATGTATAGTACTTACCCAAAATTGAACATGTTTATTGCTTCTTCAAGAAAAGACAGCAGCAAAAGACTGCAATTTCTCAAAAGCTTTTTAAATCTATGTTACTGTACTGTCCAAATAAAATATAAAAAGGCATGTTACTGCAGCTATTCCTCTGTAGCAAGGTTTCAACTCTTATTGTAATAGTGAATTTTTTCTCTAACACTCTCAAATAATTTTATCATCAATAAAGTTTATTTAAATTTAAGTCTTGGCTTTAGCACATTTTTATTTTGTACATAAAGGTACAAAAATACTGTTATGGAATGTTAAACTGGGTAATGTATTATGTTATAGGTTTTCTGTCTTGTTTTTAAGATATATTCTAAGCATGTTTCCCAAACCAGTCTTGAACTCCAGAGCTCAAGTGATCTTCATATCTCAGCCTTCTAGATGACTTGTGCTATAGGTGGGTGCAACAACACTGGTCTTCTTTTTTCTTGAAGGAAAATATTCAGGAACCCCATTTTACATATATATGTACTTCTTTGTGCTTAGTAAAATACAAAGCCAATTTGAGGGAAATAAAATATTCTATGATGTATAAAATTTAATAACAAAAAGAAGGAAAATCCCTTACATTGTGTCTAAGAATAACTTAAAATGCCATGTGTGCCTGCATACTGCCATGCTCCCTGCCACAATGGTAATGGACTGAGCTTCTGAAACTGTAAGCCAGCCCCAATTGCTTTTCTTTATAAGAGTTGCATGGCTATCCCTGGGATAGGAGGGATCTGGTTGGGAGTATGTGGAAGAAGAGATTGCAGAGAGAGACAGATGGAACTAATGGACATTTGGGGGGCATTGTGGAAACCTAGTGCAGTGGAAACTTCCTGAAATCTATGAAGGTAACCCTAGTGAGGACCCCTAGTAATGGAGGATACAGAGTCTGAACTGGACATCTTTTGTACCATGGAGGACCTGGGGTTGCATTCAGTCAAGACTTTTGACCAAGGGGATTCTGTGGAGACCCCTAAACAAGCCAAGCTCATGCTAGGACTGAAGGTTGCCCTCCAAAAGCTGACAGTGTGGAGGCGGGGGCACTGCTGAGGACAGCATCCACACAGCTCATTGAATGGGGAGGTTGAGCTGGTGCCTGCATGGAGCCTTCACCCCTATGGTCTAGTCTCTGATGTGAGAAGGTTCTCTCCAGGCCACAAAAAACTTCGACCTACAATCTGCCTACAAGATGTGCAGGGGTAGGGTGGTGGTGGTGGTGGTGGTGGTGGTGGTGGTGGTGGTACAGAACTTTTGGGAATGGCCAACTAGTGTCTGGTTTAACTTGAGGTCCACATCACAAGAAGGAGCCCATACTCAACAATGCCTGAGAACCAAACCTAACATGCAAAATAAATAAATAAATAGATGAACAAATGAATGAATAAAAATCAATGAAATGATTCCTGATGATATTATGCTATATTCATAGATTGGTGCCTTGTCCAGTTGTCATTATAGAGACTTCCTCCAGCAGCAGATGGTAGCTGGTGTAGAGACACAGAGCCAGATATATGGAGTCTAAATTGGAGATCTCCCTTCAGTCTCTCCTTTGGGAGAGAAACCCCGTGGAGGAGGGTGAGGAAAGAATAGGAGTCAGAGGGGATGGAGGACACCAGGAGAACAGGGCCCACTGAATAACTATGCTGGGGTCACATGGGCTCACAGAGACTGAAGAGACAAGCACAAGCCCTTCATGGGTCTGCATGGGGTCTTTTATGTACATGCTATGGCTGCTAGCTTGGTGTTTTGTGAACTCCTAACAGTAGGAGCAGGTGTGTCTCAGACTCTGTTGCCTGCTCTTGGGACACTTGAGCCTCGATGAGGGCTTTTGCCTTGTCTTACTATGTCTTGTTTTACCATATTTGGTTGTTGTATCTTGGAGGTCTGCACCTTTCTGGATGGAAATGGATGGGAGTTAGATATGGGGCCAAAAGTAGATTGTGGGGAGCTAGGACAAGTGGAGGGAAATGAAACTTGTCGGAATATATTGTAAGAGAGATGGATATACTTTCCATTTTAAAGAGCATAAATCTTTAGACTATGCACATCTGGAGCCAGTAAATATTATCACTGATTTGATTGTCCTTCACCGTGTTCTGAGATGCTAGAAGTTAATTTTATCATGGAGTCCATTCTTTCCCCTTGACAATTTATCCAGAAATGGTAGGAGCAACTGACCAACATCATCATTTTCCTATTTTTCCACTAATTATCAAAAATTTTATTCAGAGTCACCACATCTGTTTCTTCTCACAATTGGCGATTCAGAATAATCAAATGCATTTGTCTCCATAAGTCTGTAAAATAGTTCACACCATGTGAATTCAGTGCTTACTGAGCTTCCAGGAGAGGCGGCAGTAACTGAAGAGACTTCAGCAACTATAGGTGTTGGCAAACTAAAAAGCCTATTCCAGATACTTACAAAATTCACCCTTATATTTCTGTGGTTCTAGAACTTCTTCTGGTATTAAAATCTGGTATTAAAATTCTGTAGAGTCATGGTTCTCTACAGGATCAGAACGTATGGAAATATATATATGTATATATATATATATAATTTAATATAATAATATAATTTATGATTTGTTAAAGCTTGCTTGAGGATTCAGGAAGCAAAGTCAGCCTCGAGCTATAGAGATCAGGCAGTGGTGATACACACCTTTAATCCCAGCAGCCAGAAACTAGAAGATGGTGGTACACACCTTTAGTCCTAGAACTGAAGATTAAGAAATAGATAGATCTCTGTGAGCCCAAGGCCACCCATGTCTACACAAGATTGATGCAGTCCTAAAGAGAAACAGCTCACACAAAGATTATCTCAACATCTGGAATCACATACCTTTAATCCCAGCACTAGAGGGATATAAGAGATAGGAGCAGGGTCTTCAGTAGTCAGTATCAGGTATTCATTCTCCAGCCACATTGAGGATAGGAAGACACTGAAGTTTCAGAATTCTCCAGCCATGGTGAGGAAAGGCAACAGTATACGGTTTGTTGGAGCCAGGATCACCCTGCAGTTTGAGGTAGAGTGGGAACTAGTGACCAGCTGTTTTACTTATTTGATCTTCAGCTTCAAACTTGAGCCTCAATATTAGTCTCTGGGACATGTGTGTGTGTGTGTGTGTGTGTGTGTGTGTGTGTGTGTGAGTGTGTGTGTGTGTGTGTGTGTGTGTGTGTCTGTGTGTGTGTGTGTGTGTGTGTCTCTCTGTGTGTGATTTATTAGAATGGCTTATAGGCTGTGGTTCAGCTAGTCCAACAATAGCTTTCCACCAATGAAAGATCCAAGAATCCAGTGGTTGTTCAGTCCATGATTCAGGATGCAGGATGTCTCAGCTGGTCTTCAGTATATGCTGGAATCTCAAAGAAGTGGGCTCTAACGCCAGTGAAGGAATGAACTTGCTGGCAAGTGCAAGCTGGCAAAGAAAGAGTGCAAGCTTCCTTTTTTCATATTCTTTATATAGGCTGCCATCAGGAGGTGTGGTCTAGATTAAAGGCAGATATTCCTACCTCCAAAGATCTGGATTAAAGGTGTAGCTTCCCACCTCAAAGATCCAGATTATTAGTGGGTCTTTTCTGATGGTTTAATTAATAAAAGTTCCCCCACGGGTGTGTGCAACATTTGGGTTTTAGTTGATTGTAGATGTAATCAAGTTGTTCAGGAAAGCAATGGTACTCCCAACCACAATTGAGGTGAATAGTGAATCAGAATGAAGGGACCAGGGATCTATCCTCTTAGACTTCCAACAGCCCTTGGTTACTACAACACTAGGTGGTCACTCAGTTAAGTTTTAGGTAGACACTGGGGCAGAGCTGTTTTCATTGGTAACTGGACTTCATGGGTTTTAAAAATCCTGGTTATCTGGCAGCAGGGGACTGAGAAAAGTGTAAGGATTTCAAACATTAGGATGAATTTCAGTGCATTTATTTACCCCCAGAGATCCTGAACTGTCTAATAATTTAAAGTTCATGGTTTATGTACAGGAAGGAAAGGGTGTCCATATTCCAAGCTGACTGGGGTAAGGATGTTAGTGTCTAACAGCCTCTTGATATAGGGAGCAATTCCAAGTATAGCCTTTTGGTTCATGGGATAGTGCTGGACCCTTATAGGTGTGGCTGTAGTCAAGAGACTCACCACAACTGATGAGTGGTGCACTTCCAAACATGGATGATTTGTCTCCACCATATCTTAAGAAACTGTTGTTGCAAGTGCTGGATTATGATTTGCTTCTGCTTTGCAGTCTGAAGTGTTAGGAAATATTCTTCAGAGAGAACGTAGTTTAGCTGAGTTGGTAGGCAAGTGCAAAGGAAATTTTAGTTTCTTGAGGAGTAAAGGTGATGGTGGTGCCTAATTTTTGAAGCAGATATGCCTAGAAGACAGAGATCTGGGACCACCCTGAAGGAATGCATCATCTGTTTGTGGCCCAGATAAGCTGTTATTATAGGTGTGAGGTGATAGTCCCTAATCATGCCTGTGGCTCCCTGTCTAGGTTTATACAGGATGCTTTCTTTTCTATTCTCCTAGCACCAGTGAGTCAGCCCATATTTGCTTTTGAATGGACTGACCCAATGTCCACTGAGACTAGCCAGCTTAACTAAACAGGACTACCCAAAAGGTTCAAAACTTCCACTACACCTTTTGAGGATGCAATACAAAAATCCTTTACAAGATTCATGGTGTCATACCTGTTGTAATTTAAGAAAGTGGCTGGAGGAGAAAGAAGCCATGCGACTGAGTTCATGGGGAGGGTTCTTTAGTTAGGGGAAAGGGAATGGAAAAATAGGGAGGGGAGCGGGGAGACTGGCCTCTGGAGACAGGAACAGCAGAAAAGAGAGGCAGAGAGAGAAACAGAGAGGCGGGAGGTTGGCAGGGCCCTTTGAAAAGGGAATGTGTAACGATAAATCTTTCCACCAAGCTGCCTGAGCCCCGCTGCCACATGGGCACCCGAAATAACACAGAGTCTTATATTAGGTATAAATGCTGCTGGTCAGTGACTAGAATTTCTCACTGGCTAGCTCAGTCTTAATTACCAACCATGATTATTAATCTATATATATTTTATAGACTTATCTCATTGAGGACGCTGGCGGTGTTCGTCCATTCTTCTCGGGATCACATGGCGGCTACTGTCCTTACTACATTTCCCAGAATCCTCCTAGTCCCACCTACCTTTCTGCTTCATTGGGTGAGCAGTGCTTCATTCAGCAACCAATAAGATAAACATACACAGAAGGACATCCCCTATCAGGAATATAGTGAATGTGTACAGGTAGTGCTCTAAGTGGCTGCACCTGAGGGCATACCCTTCCAGAACCCCAAGGACAGACCAGTACACTTGCCTGAATATGAACAACACCCTGATTCAGCTCTGCTCCAATATGTAGGTGATCTACTGGCAGCAGCCAATACCACTACATGTTTAAAAGAACAAAGGACTTGCTCCAGCTGCTCCAGACATTGGGATATCATGTCTCCCTCAAAAAAAAGCTCAGATTTGACAAACAGAGGTCTCCTATCTTGGATACAAACTTTCTCTATGTAGGAGAACTCTCAGTGGCTTCTCAGAAGGAAGCTATCCTCAGGATCTCCACTCCCCAAACCACAAAGCACACATGCAAATTCCTGGTGGTGTCTGTATATTGCAGGCTCTGAATTCCCGGTTTTGCTGAAACAGCCCAGACCCTTTATTCTCCTACTGTGGGAGATGATCCTTTGAAGTGGACTGAAATAGAGGAACAAACTTTTTGGGAACTAAAGCAGGGTCTAGCCTGAGCCTAGCTTTGGCCCAACCAGCTGTCACTAAACCATTCCACCTTCTCATTCATGAGACTCGGCATTGCAAAGGGCATTTTGACTCAGATCCTAAGACCCTGGAGGCCTTCACGTGCCCTTCCTGTTTGTGTGCTATAAGAAAAACAACTATACCAGCAAGGGAAGCTGACAAACTCACCCTAGCACAGGACCTGACTCTAATGGCTCCACAACCTGTGGAAACCCTCTTAAGAGGGACAAATGGCAGTAGGTGTTAAGTGCCAGTATCAGGGTCTGTTGCTTGATCAGCACCATCTTACATTTGCTGCTGTATAGAATCCCAATCCTGTGACATTGATGCCTGATGATGACCCTGAGGTCCCATTTCATGACTATGAGGACTTTCTAGAAATTTCCAGATCTCCAGGATACTCCCCTGCCTGAGCAGAGGCTGATCTCTTTATGGATGGAAGCAGCCTAGTCATCAATGTAGTCAGGAGTACTGGAGCAGAAGTAACTACTCAATGGGCCACTATATGGACACAAGCCTTGCCGCAGGCCACATCAGACCAAAAGGCAGAGCTGATTGCTCTGCCTCAGACCCTACACTGGGGAAAGTGAATATTTATACAGACAGCAGGTATGTATTTGCTACCTTTCATGTCCACACTATGATTTATAAATGAGAGGGGTGTTACAAAAGGTTCTTTGTTCCAACTGACCCTGCCACCCTTCTCAGCCCCAAATAAACACACGGATGCTATATTAGTTATAAAATGTTGGCTGATGATTAGGGCTTCTTATTGGATAGCTCTGTCTTAATTATTAACACATTTCTATTAAGCTAAGTATTTCCACATGGTCATATCTTACCAGAGAATGGTCTGGACCTCTAACTCCTTTGGCGGCTCATATGATGACTGATCTGGTGGACCCTCTCTGCCTACCTTTCCCAGAATTCTCCTCATCCTAGTCCCTCCTGTCTTCCTGCCTCATTGGCCACAGTGTTTTATTCATCAACCAATAAGAGAAACATATATACAGAAGGACAACCCCCATCATCTTCTCTTTTCTGTCTAAATAAAAAGAATGGTTTTAATTTTAACATAGTAAAATTATATACAACAAAACAGTTATCAAGTAAGAACTATAGTTACAATATTTAGTCCATTAATATTTGACAAAATTTAAAGAAAATATTCTATCATCTATCTTATCTTTGTGAGTCTATAAAGTTTTATATGTAACTTATCTTTTATCATAACTAAGGAAAACCATACTATCTGTCATCAACTCCATCAAAGACCTCAGAAGGATAATATATAAACTCCAGAACTGACAGAGACATCTTGCTGCCTGGACAGTCATCCAAAGTTCCTCTGTAACGTTGGAGCAGCCATCCTCAGCTCATAGGCCACAGGTGTCTGACAGACTTCTCAGTGAAGCAGGAAATTTTAAACTGTCTGCCTGTATTGGCCGTTTGTCAGTCATTTTTCTCCGTGTCCTGCAGAATGTCTGGCAGAATCTTCCATGAAGCAGGAACCCATGCTGTTTTGGCAAGTTCAGCAACCACTTTTCTGTGGGTCCTTTTTGTCCAGTTTATACAGCATACAGTCAAACAGTCCAGGCAAGAGCAGTTTCTTGTCCAAATGTCTATTTCTGCCATGTTGAAGGCAAACTTCATAAAGAGTTTCTTTGATGCCCATTTTACTCTCTGTGTAATTGGTGTTGCCAGGCACAGTTGTGTCTCACTGTCAAGAAAAACCCTAAATCCTTTTAAATGCCATATTGAAAGGTTTGAAGACTATCCATCTCAAATATATCTCTATATATCTACAAAACCTAAGTAACCTAACTATAAGTTTTGACTATTATAGGTAACCATCTATAACCTGTATTTAATTATATATTACATTTCTAAATGAGCTATAAAAACACAATATCTAAACAAGAGAAGAAATATACATATCACAAAATTGACCTTAACTTTGTATCAATAAATGAAAATCCATTCCAATACAAAGCATTCATTTCTATATCATTTCCCCTCCTTTTTAGAAAGAGATTGATTGTGAACCTTAAAAATTTATATCCAACACAATTTAAATGAAAACAAACATTTATAAACAATATTTGGGAATTTGGGAGTCATTCTTTCCAAACTGCTTCCTGCTGTTTGGGGGCGCTGTCAAAACCATGGGGATCATGAGAAAACCCAGAAACCTGTCCAAATCCTGGCTGAGTTGTCTGTAAGGCTGCATCATCCCAGCTATTTTGGATGTTGGATTATCTCGGCCACTACCTTAGGGCCATACCTAAGGCCACTACCTTCATCAAACCATAGTAGTCTGGAAGGAATTCACAACTTTTCATTCTTTTTGGAAACACAAATAAAATCTTTTTACAAAGTTTCATGTCCTCATGCTTAAAATTTGAAGTGAAAGCATTTTCAAAATATATAAGTTGAATTAATTCAGCACTTATAATCAAATGTCTGTTAGCAGCTGTTGCTCTTTCCTCAGCAACCAAAAATTCAAAGGCAACACAATAGCATACAGTATCTAGACTCTCTGTGTATTTTCCATCTTTATGTGGCTGTTTATTACTGTATTACTTATTATTTTTAAGGACTTTCTCTATCCTTTTTCTTTTCTCTCCCAAGCCTACATATATTTTTAAATATGCTATAAACCCTTTAGAGGTTTTTCTTTATCTGAATCTGTCTTTATTATATATCTCTATCTTTTCTGACCACACGAGTCTTAATCTGCTAAATATCATTGCTAGGATTAAAGAGGATGTTTTAGCTGCTGGCTTTCCAACATGACAGGTATAAGTTTACTACAAGCACTTGGAGCTGTGCTCACTGCCTCAACTCTTAAACCTTTATGAGTAAAAGGTAAATCTGCCATGCAGCAGGCTGGTCACTGCTGCCAGCTTTTCATACACACCATTTTTGTTTGGTATTGGGGCCTCTTAAAAGAGCCGTGCAGGTTTTTGCCACTTATGCTGAGTCAGGAAACCATGCTTAAAGGAGCCACAAGCCTCTGCTTGTCTGTAACAAACAGAGCCCACCAGAGAAAACGCTGCTACCAAGAAGCTGTGCTTGCCTCTGTTCTTTTGTTTCTAAAATCCCCTTTTTAGCCTTTGTCAGTTTCTACATAGAAATTTTTGAAAACCACATTGGGTGCCATTTTATTATGAGAGATTCTTTGTCCCTGTTGGTCCCACCACCCTTCTCAGCCCCAAATAAATATACGGATGCTATATTGGTTATAAAATGTTGGCTGATGACTAGGACTTATTATTGGATAGCTCTGTCTTAATTATTAACACATTTCTATTAATCTAAGTATTTCCATGTGGTCTTATCTTACCAGAGAAGGGTCTGGACCTCTAACTCCTTAGGCAGCTCACATGCGACTGTTCTGATCGGCCCTCTCTGGCTACCTTTTCCAGAATTCTTCTCGTCCTAGTCCCGCCTATCTTCCTGCCTCATTGGCCACAGTGTTTTATTCATCAACCAATAAGAGAAACATATATACAGAAGGACATCCCCCACCAGAGGGGTCTATTAACTACTGAAGGAAAAACTTAAAAACAAAGAGGAAATTATAGCTATCCTTGAAGCAGTATGGTTCCCTAAAGAGGTGGCTTGTTGTCTATGACAAGGGGCATCAAATGGCAACACACCTGAAGCCCAAGGAAATTGTAAGGCAGGCTGGGTAGCCTGACAAGCAGCAGAGATGCTTATGGAGCCCCTCTCTATCTTGGCCACTACTTTTCCTAATTTACAGATCCCTCCCCAGATCCTCAGCTCCCCAGCTCCAAGCGATGGCCACCCAGGCTGCCTCTCAATGTTTCTCCTGTACACAGGTCAAACCAAGGCAAGGGGTAAAAGGAGTTCCTGCCATTTGTCTGAAGTGACTAACTCCTGGTGAAAATGGAAATTGACTTTATAAAGATGAAGACTCCTCAAATGGGGTATAAGTTCTGTTAGTGGTTATGAACACCTTCTCATGATGAGTAGAAGCCTTTGGTACCTGTCGGGAGACTGCTCTGACAGTGGTCAAGACTCTTTTTACATTTCTAGGTTTAGGCTGCTCCTATCATACCTCTAGGTTTAGGCTGCTCCTATCGACTGGATCAGCTAATGGAACTGCCCTCCCCTTGTCCATAGTTCAAAAGGGCAGTAAGGTCTTAAATGTAACATGAAAGCTCCATTGCATTTACTGACCTCAGAGCTCTGGACAGGTTGAACACATGAACTAGATTTTTAAGTCCATTGTCTATAAATTAATTTTGGCAACTGGTGAAAACTGGCCCAATCTTTTAACCCTGACCCTTCTTAGGGCAACATGTACCCTTTAAATGGCAAGATTCACCCCACTCCCATGGGATCCTGTTTGGAAGGACACCCCTTTGTTCCCTCATTAAGAGACTCCATCATTGAGGAAGTTTCTAATCACTTTCTTTGAAGACAAAATTGTCCTTACAGAATATCTTAATTTCTGCCAGGCCACTTACAGACTTACTACCACACCCTGAGCTGTCATATGGTTTGTTCTGGTAAGACTGAATGCCTAAATGCCTGTACAGGAGAGTTGCTTGCTTTATCAGTGTTGGGCTAGCCCAGATTTTTGGTCCAAGATGGAGTCACCCGAGACACCAAGGTAATCTGTGTGGGACTCAACCCCCATTGGGGAAATGGAAACTGAGCACGATACACTTCTCAGAAGTCTGCTGACTCTTTGTGTCTGCAGAACTGCTTGACCATAGCTTCCTGCTGTCCTGATGCCTGGAGCACCTCCCCAGCAAGACATTGTGCTTACTGTAGTCCTATTTACCTGTGTTCCTTTTATTTTTTCTGATTGTTGTCTCACAACACTCCGTCCAACTAAAAATACCCTATAAAATCCCAAACTCCCATCTGAAGCAGCCCCCAAGACAGCCAGCAGTTCTTGTTAAAGGTTTTCTGTACCTCGACAATAGGTTTCTCAACCAATGCAGTAAGCCAGATCAAGCTGAAATGAAAAACTAAAAGAACAGGTTTATTTTGAGCAAAGCAACTCCCAATGATTCCTCCAGCCCCTAGGGACAGAGGCAGGAAAAGAGGCAGGAGAAGTCATATGCTCAAACTAAAGCAGAGAGCTTAAATACCTTACAGATGAGGGGTGATGACATGTGTCCCGCGCGATTGTCTCTCCGGCAAGAACAACACAGGACATTCGGATCCTTCTGTAGTAAAGCTTTAATGCCTCTTGAGAGGAAGAGCATAAGCTTACAAAATGGAGACCCCGAGCCAAGAATCCCATCCCCTAATAAAGGCTGGCAACCGCCGCCTTGGATGTGTTACCCCATGATTGGCTGTAGCTCATCGGACCATATGACGCCACGAGGCAGAGATCAAGGAATGGAAAGTTACCCAGCGCCTGCGCGCATTAACTTGTTTACATTCAGTGCCTGCCGGATGCAGGCGCCATCTTGCAATGGAGAATGCAGGGACGGCTCCCTACAGACATGTCCTCCATAAGGTGGGTTTGTGCCTGAGTATGGTAACTCAGGGGAGGAGCCGCTGCAGATGCCAAGAATGCAGAACCGGGCTTTTTGGTGGCTTTTCATTATGGAGATTCTCTGAGAGGGTGGGGTTTGGAGAGAGAAATGTGGCTTTCCTGATCAAGCAGCAGTGAGCTGGAGGTTCCAGCCAAACACTTGTCTCATAATAAAACTTTCTTTTGGCCACAGTAAGACTTTGGTGGTCTGGCACTCTCATTTAACCACACAAGGAATCCTCTTAGAAATCAGATAACAGAGCCTCTCCTCTTAGCCACTTTTGTCTTCCTGTAGTCTATAGAAAGACAGGGGTAGACACGGTTCTGACTTAAGGTGAGCCTCTCCAGATTCTATCTTCTATGTGTTTCACCTCTGGAACACAGACCAAAAGGGTTTTACTCCAAATAGGAAGTACAGGTTAATTTACATGTTGTACCCACCTTATGTGATTTCTGGCATCCATACTACAGCACTGAAAAAAAACCACTCTGCTGTAAATTATAAAGTGCCCATTATAAAATAAGAATGCTATTTCTAAAATGTCTTATTGCTAGACCTCAACATTCAACATTCTCTCTGTGTGTGTTTCTCTGGGTGTCTCTGTCTCTGACTCTGTCTCTGTCTCTCTCTCTCTCTCTCTCTCTCTCTCTCCCTCTCTCTCTCTCTCCCTCTCCCTCTCTTCTCACTGATTCTAACAATGACAGTGGCTAGAACATTTTAAAATTATTTTTGTGGGTATCGATGCTATCTTATTTTTGTTTTTGTTTCTGTTTTTTGAAGACAGGGTCTTACTGTAAAGCTGGGGCTGGCTTGGAACTCACTGACTAGACCAGGATAGCTTCAAATTCATAAAAAGAATTTTTTATGAGGATGAACTCATCCTGAAAGACCCCAGAAGAGGTACTTTCGTAGAAGGAGACCCGCACCCAGGAATCAGCGAGACCACGAACTTGGATGCAAAAAGCAAGAGGCTTTATTAGAGACTCGGGTACCCGGGGCGGCTTAGCTTCTGTTAGGCCAAGCGCACCGAGCCAAGGGAGAGAGGTCCTTATATAGCAAAAGCGCAGTGCAGAAGCGAAAAGCATAGTTACAGGGATTCTATTGGACAATTTAATGAGGTACAGAGTTATTCCAAATCAGCATTCTCCCAAGGTCTGGTAATCAGGCGAAACGTCCTTGGTTCTATCTCGTCTTCCTCCGCGTCCAGATGGCTGACCTTGGGACGGAGCATTCCCCATAGGGCGGGGGCGCGGGGGCGCGGGGGGGGCCCCGGGCCGGCCTGCCTCTGGCCGCCTCGCGGGCTCCTCGCTCGGCCCCAGCCCCGGGGCGCGGTGCCAGGCGGGCAGCCGGGGGCACGGGCCCCCCGGGGTGAAGGCTTGGGAGGGAGCCGGTGGCCGGGCGTGCGGCGGCGGGGAAGTGGAGGCCGGCGGGGGTGGGGATCGGGGAAGCGCAGGAGCCGAGGCATCTGCCGCGCGCGCGCCCCACCAGCCGCCGACCAGAGGAGGAGGCAAACTTGAGAAAGAGAGAGCTAAGGGGCGGGGTATTTCATTCCCCCATTTCTCTTGTAACTGAATGGAATCTTTCATTCAGAGGTCTCTAGATATTCTGGATCTATTTGCTTTACCTGGTGGTATTGTTGAGTTAAGACTAAGGTCTGTATGGCAGATAGTCGTTCTCTGATGAATTGAGTCATCTTGTTCAGAATGCAGGGACCAAGCATAAGGATTAAAAATAGAATAATCAGAGGTCCCATGAGAGTGGATATAAGAGTAGTGAACCAGGGGGACTTAGCGAACCATCCTTCGAACCATCCCTGTTGAGACTCAAATAGCTGTTGCCTCTGGTTAAGTCTTTCTCTAAGTTTGGCCATGCTGTCTCTAACTATTTCTGTGTGGTCTGCATAAAAGCAGCATTCTTCCTTGAGGGCAGCACATAGCCCCCCTTCCTGTAAAAATAATAAATCTAGCCCTCGTCTGTTCTGCAGGACTACCTCAGAGAGTGATGTTAAGGATTTCTCGAGTGCACTGACTGACTCTTCTAGGACCTGGATATCTGTGTGCATGGCTTGTTGTAGAAGCTTAAAATGATTAATTCCTTGTAAGGCAACTGTACCGGTCCCTATGCCGGCTGCTATGCCCCCCATTGTTACTCCTCCTAATAATAGGGCCACGGTTAAGGTCATTGGCTCCCTCTTATATCAGGTTGATTTTCCTAGTACGCTGTAAACATACTCAGGTTGGTGGTAGTTTTTACTTTGAGTCTAATTTTAAAGATGCCCCCCCCCCCAATCTGGTCCCGACAGGTACCAGCGAAGGCCCCAAGCATATCCCTTCTGCCATTCTGTTGTTTTCTTATCCTCATCCGTAAAGGAAATAAGGAGAGGCATAGAGGTGGTACCGGTGGAGCCCTTTTGCCATCCTCTGGTTACCTGAATCTTGTCCCATGAGGATGAAGGCTTCCAGTAAGCATCCCCTGTCGTTTCGCATCCCCATGCAAGGGAGTTCCTTTTGACTTAGCATTTTAACCAAGGAAAATGGACGGCGAAATTTCTTTTCCAAACTGCTTCCTGCTGACTTTGGGACGAAGTTAGGGACCCCAGAAGGTTGAAATGCTAGTCAAAAGCAAAAAGGAATTTAGGCAATGGGGAATCCATCAGGGGCTTCTGGTTAGCAGACACTGTTGCAGAGACAGGGGGTGTCCACATCAGCTGGACTGGTTCACATCCACAGCAAGTCCAGGGCTCGCAGTCTACTTAGAACAGCCTGTAGTCAGCAACTGATACTCAGATGTCTGTCAGAAGCAGAAACCTGTTTAAGACATATTTAAACTAGGAACAGAGGTTAAAACTTATTTACTGAAGCCCACAGTGCAGAAAAAGCAGATATCTGGATATCTGTTCAAACAGCAGGAACATATTTATAACTTTGAGTCCTAGCAAAAACTATAGATTTGGGCTATAAGCATGTACATTTTTCTTCTGTCCAGAGAGCCAGGTATGGATTGGACAGAGGTGCCTTTGGCCTAATGAAAAGCCCTTTAAGTTTGTACTTAGATGACAACCAAAATAAACTTTAAAATTTTGAGCTCATGCCTGAACAGTATATAGTCATTATCTTATCAGCTAACATATTTACTAGTCCATAGTGGATCTGACTGCCTGATGCTGTCAAGCTGACAACCAGTAATATTTCAGAGATCTGAGAAGGGTATGTTTTGTCCGAATCTACTAAAAAGTGACAGAAGCCAGTCTATATACAGTTAGCCATACCCAAGTTTCTCCATTACCGTTGGAGGCAGCTGTCTCAAAGAACAGCAATCTTCGCCAGGCCTATATTGTGAGAGTTTTTTTTTTTCTTTCTATGGAAGAGGGACATGGAAAAGACTGACCTTGTTTTGTCTAGGCAAAGGGGTACAATCAATTTTCCAGTGTCCAGCATCTTTGTCCACAGTCTCGGCCAGGTTCTGGCAGGCAGCAGGTTTCACATCTGAGCATCTCGCTCACTGGTCCAGGTGCGGGAACTGAGGTGCCTCGTAATCTTCCTTGGAGACTTTGGGTCACTGTCAGGATCTGGCAGTCTGTCTGACATTATAAACTTTAAAGATAACAATTTAAATGCCATATTCTGAAGATCTCTGAAGCATTAGAGGTCTGTTTGTCTGTTTTAATTACTTGCCTTAAGCACACATTAAGTATACAGGTGGCTAGGTAAGGTCTTATTTCTGTAAATAATTTTTAGTCTGACTGTAACTGGTTTTAACTTAGTAAGATGTTTGAAACAGCACAGCTGAACTTAAAACTGCATAGAGCTACCTTATATTCCTTAAACAGTAGCTTAACTTCTTTCTGAGGCAGGGTTTTTCTGTGACTTTGGAGCCTGTCCTGGAATTCGATCTGCCGGACCAGGCAGGCCTTGAACTCATAAAGATCCATCTGCCTCTTACTCCCGAGTGGTGGGATTAAAGGCGTGTGTCACCAATGTTCTAAACTTAAGGCGTGTGCTACCTACATCCTGAGCTTAAAAGTGTGTGTTATCAACATCCTAAACTTATTTCTAAAACATAAACTGTAATATCTTATAATAGATCAGCATCTTTCATAAAACAAAAACTTTACATTGTCAGGCTTTGCTCAAAAATAATTCTAAATTGAAGCTCTTTAAGTACAAACATTAATAAAAACAAACATTAAAAAAACTGGTTTTAAAAAGAAATTTAAATTCCCTTAAGGTCTTTCTGTAATATATAGAAGCATTAACATTTTAAATCTTAATTGAAAAACTTGTTTCTAAGATGGTACCTCTAATTTCCATGCGGTCACCTTTAGTCAAGATGGCGGTTTAAGTATTCTTTTTTTAACTTTAGCAAAATGGCGACCAGTCAAGTCATGTGACCATTTTGCCATGTGCTGGCTACCGGGAAACAGAACATTTTAAAACAAGTATATATAATTTACTTGAGAAATAAACAGGACTTTTTAAAACAGAATTAGCTTAATATGGTTAAAATTTTAGCTTATATTATTATTTTTTAAAAATTTATTATTTGTAGACATGAGAAACCATAGCCCAGTTTATATTTTTCTTTGACTTATAACAACCTTTTTTTCTGACTTTTAACAACTTTCCTCTGACCTTTTACGACTTGCTTTAACCCTCTATAACTTTCTGTAACAATCTTCTCTGCTATGACTTGCTTTAACTTTCTATAACCTTTTAGTTCATTTCTCTGACTCTCTTAGACATTTTTAGACAAGTTTTCTTTTTTCCTTTCCCTCTTTATTACTTAAGTCTCTTATATTTTTTTCTCATTTCTTAGTCAACATAAAAATTTTATTAAAGTCTTTTTACAGTTCTTAATAACTTTAAGGCCGTTTAGATGTCCGGATCAGGCCAGATAAGTTTATACGCTCAAGCTCCATGTGCTCAAGGCAGAGAGACCTGGGGTAGGGGTGCTGCTGGTAACCCCAGACCCTTGGCCAATCCAGGGGTGGGAAAAAGACTCCTGCGGCCCCCCTGCATTCCATGTGTGTGGAGCACAGAAAGATGGGTAGCAGATGGTGGCCTTGTAGCCATGTTCCCTATGACCTCTTAGTCGGTGAGCCATTGGTGAAGGGTCAGGTGGGGGAGCGATGGTGGGGGCTCCTCAGTCAATTCTCCCGGGGGGAGTACCTCAGGTGTCTTCTCTTTTACCTGAAATATATTTTGGGGGTTAAAGGTACCATCCCGCGGCCAGCCCACGTCAAAGGCTGGCCATTCTGAGGAACAAAGAGTAATCCATTTGCGTTTATGCACATCAACTACAAAACAAAGACCAAACAACACAGAACAGGCTTTCGCAGCGCGGTTTCGACAGAGAGTCGAAAGTAAGATTTGAGAGGGGGTCGAAGAAGGGGGCCTCCCTTCTTCGTCCCCAGTAAAGACTGCAAATCCCTCAAGCCGAGGGCCTTCTCCAAAGAGACTGGGAAGATGTCCAGTCATAGATCTCAGCTCAAAAACAAAAGTACAAAGGTGAGCTCTCAGCTCAAAAACAAAAGTACAAAGGTGAGCCCACTAAGGCCTCAATCGCTACCAGGACGTCTCCTGGAGCCGAGGTCGGGAGTCCGAACCTGTCAGTTCCTCCTCGGAGCCGCCAAATACAAATGTATGCAGCTGTTTACTACAGATGCAAGCGCAGTTCATAAAACGGATTCAGACAGACAGACAGACAAGACAAGACAAGACAGCGGATCCGCACAACACTTACCTCCCAAACGTGGGTCGGTGGTCCCTGGGCGGGTCTCGATCCCGGACCGAGCCCCCAAATGAAAGACCCCAGAAGAGGTACTTTCGTAGAAGGAGACCCGCACCCAGGAATCAGCGAGACCACGAACTTGGATGCAAAAAGCAAGAGGCTTTATTAGAGACTCGGGTACCCGGGGCGGCTTAGCTTCTGTTAGGCCAAGCGCACCGAGCCAAGGGAGAGAGGTCCTTATATAGCAAAAGCGCAGTGCAGAAGCGAAAAGCATAGTTACAGGGATTCTATTGGACAATTTAATGAGGTACAGAGTTATTCCAAATCAGCATTCTCCCAAGGTCTGGTAATCAGGCGAAACGTCCTTGGTTCTATCTCGTCTTCCTCCGCGTCCAGATGGCTGACCTTGGGACGGAGCGTTCCCCATAGGGCGGGGGCGCGGGGGAGGGGGCCCCGGGCCGGCCTGCCTCTGGCCGCCTCGCGGGCTCCTCGCTCGGCCCCAGCCCCGGGGCGCGGTGCCAGGCGGGCGGCCCGGGGCGCGGGCCCTGCCGGGGTGAAGGCTTGGGAGGGAGCCGGTGGCCGGGCGTGGGGCGGCAGGGGAAGTGGAGGCCGGCGGGGTGGGGATCGGGGAAGCGCATCCGCTGCGCGCGCCCCACCAGCCGCCAACCGGAGGAGAAGGCAAACTTGAGAAAGAGAGAGCTAAGGGGCGGGGTCTTTCAATCCGTCTTCATAGTGCTAGCATTAGTGGCATTGATGGTATAGGCTACAAGTCCAGCTATATATGGATGTTTTGCTTGTCTATGTGGGCACCACTTGCATCCCTGGTCTGGGAGAGGACAGAAGAGAGCACTGGAACTCATGTAACTAGAATTTTAGGTTGTGAGTGGCCATGTGGGTGCTGTTAACCGAACCCAGGCCCTCATGAAGAGCAGTGTTCTTAACTACCCTAACCTTCTGGCTCATGCTTATGCTTATCACCAAACATGATTGGGGGACATTGCAGGGACAAGGGTTTCTGTCAGACCTCCTAAGACAAACCCCTGGCCCTATCAGGAACATGTAGGAAACACACCCCTTACACACAAACTGAGTACCCCAAGGACACACCAGAAGCAGATTTTCCAGAGACCTTCCTGTTGCTGCTCTCACAATGGGTGGGTGTGGCCAAATGCCTCTGCCCAGTGCCTCTCATTGGCTGGAGCAGTGACGTAAACACCCCATTGACTCTCATTGGCTGGCAGTGGAAAGAGGCGGACTCTTCTCGGAGAGGGCGCTTGAAGGGAAGCTCCCTGCAGTGAGCCAGGTGCCCTGGTCCTGGCTCTCCTGAGGGCGCCTTTAGCTGTCCACCACCATCTTGCAAAGGCTTGGGAAGACAAACAGGGCCAGATCCTGAGAGCCAGGAAAGCCTGCCTGCAGATTCATCTGTAAGCCTCGGCATTGCCCGGGCTGGTAGTAAACCACCAAGATGAATCTTCTACGCCGGGTTTCAGCTATCTTTCGGAGGGGCACGGAGTCTGAAGAAACACTGCAGGAACAACCTCAAGGTATGCCTGTTGGAGTCTCCTTATCCTTCACTCAGGAGACTCCTCAGAAAGGGTATCCTCCACGTGAGGAGTGGTGAGGCAACAAATAGGGGGAGGGGCCTGCCGCCATCCTGAGTGGCTGTTGAGCATGAGGGTAAGCCTGAGTTCCCGACAGTTAGGCCAGCACTGTCTAACTGTGCCTCAAGCGCCCTTGGTGGACCAACGCAGGAGGGTGTCTGGACCAACTCAAAGAACACAAGTCTATGTGGGCTGTACTGTCTCCGGCTTCCCCTTACAAGATGCCTTTGTATTCCCCAGAGAAGGGGACCATCTCACTTTGAGAGTGAATTTGGCCTTGTTTCCCACGTACACATGTATCTGAAGCCAGGAGGCAGAGTCGGTCATAAGGAGGGTACCACAGAGGAAGGTGCCTGGTGGTCCCAGCAGGCTACTGGAGCCACATCCCGAAACATTACTTACCCTTTATGCTTATGGAGAGTAAGAGACAATTTGGAAACGTATCCTTGTATCTGCACATATCGTTTAATGCTCTGTCAGAATGCAGAAACATGGCTGTGCGTTTGCTACTGACGACGAGGCAGGCATACACTAGTAATAATGGGAATTCAAAGAGGCTTCCTGAGCAGATAAGATGAGCACATCCCTTGCACTCTACTGGCACAGGTCACCTGCAGATGCCATGGAGGCACAGTGACAACCTTAGGCTGCAGAAATAGTTATTTTGGTCAGAGCAGTGATGGTATGTGCTCACATCTACACAGGTGTTAGAAGTCAGACTACGACTTCTGTTTAGTGGCTCTTTGCATTTGACAGTGTGACCTTTGTTTCCGTGTACCATAGATAACTCCAAGTTGAAGTCTATCCAGGGAATTGTGACCCATCTTTGTTCTGACTATGGCTGGATTAATGAATCCATCTTTTTCAATACTGAAGTGGTCAGTGACAACGTGCCTGTGAACATCGGAGGCAGTGTCATTGCTCTCGTTGAAGAAGATGAAACATCTCATGTACTGAGAGCAATCAAGGTATCTCCCTTGGATTAAGCAGACACTTATGTAGACTTAGGGCGAGTTTAATGCGTTTGTTGTAATATTCAGGAGGCAGAGGTAGATGGAATATTTGTGAGTTGGATAGACTGCTTTACATAATATGTTCAGGTCATCCAAGGATACAATATAAGGCATTGTTTTAAACAAAGAACCACCCTGATAAATGATTTTCTGTTTTACATATTTATTCATTGAAGTTTTAGGTGACAAAGTCTTAACTTTGTGCATCACATGTCCTCAAATTGACTATGAACCCTCAAACTTGGAGCCATCCTCCTTGTCTGTGACTTCTCCTAAGTGATGGAATTACAGGCCCTATACACTGACTAGGTTCCCTGGTATTTCTTCCAGAACTCTTTACACGCATTGGCATGTAAATATTTAGTCATCCTGTATTTGATATAAGGGTGCTAAGAGAAGGATACATACCTTGTTTTATAACTGGCTTCCACGTGCTCCTATACAATGAATTAGACTATCCACTCTACTACATTTGTTTGTGAGGACCAACAGTATCTTAGAATTTTTCTTTATATGTCTAATAATCTACCTGTATTCTTTGATATGATTGATGGTTGTATTTCTATTTCAAAAAAAAAATCAGAACTGGGCTGGGCGTTGGTAGCACACGCCTTTAATCCCAGCACTCGGGAGGCAGAGGCAGGTGGATCTCTGAGTTTGAGTCTAGTCTGGTCTACAGAGTGAGTTCCAGGACAGGCTCCAAAGCTACACAGAGAAACCCTGTCTTGAAAAACCAAAAAAAAAAAAAAAAATGAGAACTGGGAGAATGCAAGTTTTCCCGGAAAACTCAGGAATTCTTCAAGGTACAGTATGTCTGTGGCTGGTGGAGAGTCAGAATGCAGATTGCTCAGTCTGTGATGCTCTTCCCCTTGCTTACTGATAGCGGTGACGGTGAGTAGTCAGACAGGAGCCAACTTCTTCACTCCTTGCTGCAAAGGATCCGAGAGAAAGGATCATCCCATCTGCTCTAATAGTAGGTCATACACTGAGTGAAAGGTGGCAACAGCAATTATTTAGGTTTGGAAAAGTTATGCCACAGCCTTTGACGTCAGTGACTCCAGTTTCCATGAGTGCTCTTAGGACAGTAACTATCATAACGAGTGCATTCAAAGTGTCACATGATGAGGAACACAGCTCACTAATTATTATGCATGTACCATTGTGATTCCAGATGGCCCTTTCTGCCACACTTTGGTGTGTATTCATGTGATATTTTAATAGCATGAACGAGATTCAGTTTTGATTTTCAAACTGGTAGCCACTCACTCTTTCTGGATAATGGAATTATCCAGTATGGTTTTGTAGGAGATGGTTTTCTGCTGTGTGCTCATGTGATTATTCTATATTTGGATAGAGAAGTGCATTATTTAATTCATGAAAATTTCAAAGGGAAATTCCCTGCAGTAAGGTCATAATTCTCCAAAGGCAGGTTATTAGTATTCTTCCACATTCACGTGAACGGATCCCTAGCACACTTGGGGTGCAGTCTCTTCTGATGGGGTTCTTTCTCCCACTTCATCTCCTGCTTCTGAAGCCAGGTCCAGTCAGGGAATAGCATGCTCTCTTCTTCCTTGTTCTCCAAACTTGTGCTGCTCATTCTTCTCTCTGACGACTATATTCTGTTCCACTCCCGTGTCCCAGGTAACCCGTTTCTCTTCCTTCACACACACCAAAAAGCACATTTCCTCAAATTACCCCACCAATATCACTCAGTCTAAGCATTTTCTGGGTAAATGTGCAAAAATGTTTCCTAATTTGAGTTTCAACCATGACTATAACTTGTTTAGAAGTAGGTTTTAAAAATACTTTCTTTACTTTGATTTGGTTATATGTGTTTGTATATGCATAGAGATTCCAATAGCAAAAAAAAAAAAAAAAACTGAATGAATGAGTAAAACAAATTTTAAAATTTATTGTAGTTTCTGAATTAATTGTCAATGACTGTCATTACAATCCTACAATTAAGAATACAGTGTGATCTGGACATTGGTGGCCCACGCCTTTAATCCCAGCACTCAGGAGGCAGAGGCAGGAAGAACTCTGTGAGTTAAACGCCAGCCTGGGCTATAGAGTGAGTTCCAGGGAAGGTTCCAAAGCTACACAGAGAAACCCCACACACAGAAAAGGGAAAAGATAAACCATGAGAATTAAATAAAATTTAAGAAATTCATTCTAACTTTTAAGTTCTTTAGAAATTTGTTAATAATAACTTTTATGATTTGTGAAATAAGTATACATGTTCATATATGTGTGTGTCACAAAATTCTATTGTAATACACATTTTATGTGACAAATGAAAATTGAAAAACACAAAGATTTCATTAATAATTCTAAAAGACAAAATACTTTACATGGTTGAGCACTGTATTTCTAAGATCAGAAGGTAAGTTTATGAGAGCATTAAGCATCAGTGTAAAATTCACATTTGCAAGTCACTTGCCAATCCATAGAGCAAGCACAGCCACAATTGATGCCATCACGTCTGGTCCATGATATATCTTTTTTTCCATGATGCATCTTTAATGGAAATGTATTGTGTAAGTTTGAGAACAGTTGTAAAAAAGATTTCTGCGACAGGAGGGCTATTTTGGCACAAATAATGAGGTCCATTGTCTCAGACAAGGAACCCTATGTCCTGAAAGCACCCTTACAACTGTGTTAGGTCAACTCCTTAAATGCTGTTGTTTGATGGGGAATTGTGGTGATATCTTGCTTGTGCAAATAAAGCCTGTCTGAAGGTCGGAAAATGGAAGTTGCCACTAGCTAACCATAGAGGTATGGAGGTCTGTACTGGCAGATAGGAAGCGAGGTAGTTGGGCAGAAACAGGATATAAGCAGGGAAAAAGAGGAACTGACCCTCTTGTCTGCTGAGACTGGAAGGAGGTAAGGTGTGGCAGTGTCTTGCTCCTTCTTTCTGATCTCTCAACATTTTCCTCTACAAAAAGAGGCTGGAAAGAAATACAGAGAGACGCCTTGTAGCCACCAAAGGAGTAACATGCCAGTGCATTACAGGTAAGCCACAGTCTCAGGGCAATAGATAGTTTAATAGAAATAGGTCAATAATTAAGACAGAGCTAGCCAAAAGGAAGTCTGAGCCATTTGCCAAACAGTTTATAATTAATAGAAGCCTCTGTGTATTTGTTTGGAATTAAATGGCAGTGGGCCACGTGGGACAAAAATTCCGTCAACAGGAAATCCTTGGTAAGTGTACAAACTTCTGCCTGTAAGTTTTATTTTACCTTTAGCCACTGTCTCCTTCTCTTATAGGTGAAAGCCATGAATAATTCTGTTGGCGGTACTGACCTTTCAGAAGTCAATAAAAGACTTTGTATTAGGTGTGTCACCTCAGTAACACAGGACAACGTCTATATCAGTCAGGAAAATTTTTTCCCTGTCCAGCTGTTTTCGGGAGGTAAGATTTATAGACTTTAAAAGCATAGATGAAGAGTGTGGGAAGTGTCCTTGAAACTGAAAGTAAGGTACAATAAAGGGGAAAATGGGAAATACTTTAAATATTGCCTAGCGATCCTGTCCCCCGTGAATGCTGTCATCGTGTACCCATGAGGGTTTCACTATTTATTTCTTTGCCTGTTTTGTTTTCATATAGGATTCCTCAAACTTACTTGAAACTCACTATGTATCTGAGGACTGTTCATGACCTTAGGAAATCTATCCCTTACCCTTCTGAGTGCTGGGAGCATAAACTTTGTGCATGCATCAGGGTACATGGAAAGTAGAGTCAGTGACAGAGTCACACAAGTATAAGAGTTTATCTTGAAAATGCCTCCATCACTTCAAAGCAAAGGTGCAGATAGGTCTCTCTCCTTCTGTCCTCTTTCCAGAATATTCAACAGATAGATTCTCATATTTTGTCCCTAGCCTAGCTACCGAGGTTCAAGCATGTGATCCTATTGTGTACCTGCCTGCCACCACCAAAGGAGATACCAAAATGTCCACTTGATGAGAAAATAAGGTGCTCCTAGCCAAAACTTTCCCTCTGAGACACGCAGTTGTTAGTTATCCATGTCTCATGAATAAATCATTGTAGAAGAACCAGTGTTTAAAGGGCTTTAGTCTCCCTTCCTGTAAGAAGATATTTGAGATATCTGTCCAGTGCAAGTATTTACAGTCAGGATATGTTGGTCAGCACATTGCAGAGATGAAGGGTCTTAGGTAACGTGACATGACCTGAGTGCAATAATATTTACACTGCTAATTTTCTTGGCTGTTTTAGAATTTAAGCCTTTCAAAGGAGACTTGTTGCTGGTTGAGTATTCCATGAAGCCGGGAACCTCAAACATGAGCATTCACTCTGTGAGCCCCCTGAACTCACAGAGTATCAGAGAGGTAATATGCTTCCATGTTGCCTTTGTCATGGGTACTGATCGCTTTTTTAGCCCAGGACTTTGTTTGGTATGTCTGGCAGTATATCCCCTGCCAAAGTGGACACATTCACTGATTGAAAAGGAAATTAGCAGAAAATAATGTAGAATACACACATACTTAATTCCTAGGTTGTGTGTTTTACTTGACATTAGGATGTTCTGTGGACAACAGTTACAAAGTGTCTTAGCTCTGAGGCAATTGTGGGGAAACTAAGTGCCCTGGGTTTGAGGTGTTCAATCTGCTGATGAGGAGGGGGGTGGGGTGGGGTGGGGGGTGGAGTAAGACCTTGATTAGTACAGCCTGAGAATGAGATGTGAAGCCAGGGAGGTAGCGGGTGAAGCATGCAGGGTTCATCCTCTTATCAGTAGCCCAGGGCTCATCTTGTTTCTCTGCTTTAATAGGAGAGGGGTAGAACGGTGACTCAGATGTATCGACTCACTTTCCCTGTGTGTCCAGGATGAGAATCAGTGATGGGGTGGGGGACCTGCTGTTTACAGCCAAGGGGTTGTTGAGGGCCGTCTGTGGTGGGTTCTGCTTCTCCATACTCACTGCCTTCATTTCCCTTCATAGGTCTGTGTGACCAGCGTTGATGGAAGAACTGGTGTGGTGGAAGCCAGCATCTTTTTTAATTTGGACTCTCTGCATACTCTGCCTGGTTATACACCTTCATTATATGACATCGTGAATGTGGTTGTAGTAGACAGCATCCAATCTCACTACTCTCGTAGAGTGGTGTCCATGATACCAGTAGACACGCTGTATTAATGGATCATCTTAAATCCATTTTAATATTACTACTTGGCAGTGATGCCTGATTAAATAAAGTAGTATGGATCAACAACCAGGTCTTTGTACAAACTTAGAAGTCTGTTCCCCTTCAGTTATCTTCCTTGGCAGACAGTTGGGCAGTGTGAGTGTCCAGGCAAAGATACCTTTATTGAGACATTCACAGATGCTCCAGGAAAAGAATTATGGCATGTGTAAGGTTGTTGAGCATAGCTGTCAGAGAGACAGAGAACAAGAGTGCCCTCGATTCACTATGCCAGCAGATAGGGAATTGTCCCAAGCTAACCTCACATTAACCTTAAAGTAAATCCTTAACAATTTGTATTTATTTTTACCTCTGTCTATTATCTACTCACATTTTAGAAAATAGCAAAAGCACACATACTCCCTTCTTAGATTTCCTTAATAATTTTCTCTCAATTAACATCCTTTCCTTTAAGAAGTTCTTGAAGTCTTTAACCACTTCTACCTTGAGCCATAAAGAAAGGCTGACAGATAAAAGTTTTACAGTTGTACCTGTTTCTATGGACCTGAAAAGGTCTAGCCTTGCATAGGGCTAGGGCTGGACTGCCTGGGAGAGATGAGATGAAGAGAGGTAGTAGCAGCTGGAGAGACAAGCTGGTAGAGAGAAGCCGATATGTAAAAGGATAAGAATGTAGGAAAAAGAAATATATAGCGGAATGAGGAAGAGGAAGAAGGAGAAGGAGGAAGAAGGATCCAGAGAATTAGAATTGAGACGGAAAATTAGAGCTAAGGAATTATAGGCATTAGTACAAAAGAATTAGAATAGAGGACAGTAAAGAGACAACAATAGACAGCACATTAGAGAAAGTAGGTGGTGTGAGAAGATTCTTTTCTATAGCCCTCACACTTAGTGTCTCTTTTTGAACTCTGAGTGAAAGCTTTTGAGGCTAGACCTTAAAGCTTTCAATAGCCACCTGGGGCCATGGTGAAGGTGGCAAGGAGTAGACTGGAGGGGGAGGTCTGCTAACCACCTGGAGCCATTGTGATTGATGTCTGGGCCTGGCTGCTGCCAAAGGCCATGTCTGGGTCGCTGCTCCTACAGTATCCAGGGTCTGTACTGATGTCCATTGTTCCTGTTGCCATCAAGTGCTATGCTTATTCCAGTGGACTAGGTCACCTCCTGGGGCTGTGTTTGGGTTCACAGGCCATGCTGCCACTCGGGCCAGGATGATTTGGGTGGCCTTTGCCACCACCTGGGGCTATGGTGACAACCACACCCAGGCTGCTGCCGAGGACCACATCAGGGTCCATGGACTTACTATGGCTGGGGTCTGAGCTGAAGTCCGGGTCTTGTAATGCCACCACAGGTCAATAAAGACACAGGGTTGGGGCCAAAGGCAAGGCCTTGGTGGTGTCTGGCCACCACACAGCTGCCAGAACCATTCCCACATGAGTGGCCATTCCTTCCACCCAGAGTCAGAATGTCATCCAGGCCCAAGCTGCTTCCAAGAGCCATGACTGGATCCATGGTCCAGTTGCAGCTGTGGTCTGCTCCAATGCCTATGGCATGTCTCACCTTAGGAAGCCTTAGGAACCATGTAAGAAGAAATCAGAGGACCATGCTGAGCCATTCCACCCTTTGTTGGCCCTGGCAAAGCTGGTCTTGCCACTCACTGGAAACTACAGCAAGAGATATGGTCCTTTCACTTGGGAGAGTTGACCCCCACCCCTCACCACAGATGAAGCTAAACCAACCCTGATGGCACACACATAGGGGAGCTGACTTCATCCCCTCGCCCAAGGCAGGTAGTTCCAGTGGCCCAGAATGACCACCTCAACTACCAGCAGGTTAATAGCCAGGCTTTAGGTTGGCCCACCTTAGATAGCATCCACCCCATCGAGGTCCTGCAGGAGGATGTGGATGTACTGGTTCTGTGGAATGACAACCTCAAGATCTGCAAGACTCAGGGCAGCCACAGGATATCCCAGGAGTTTTGGTGGGGTATCCAGAGATGATGGGGTACCAGAAACCAGAGGCCTTGAATCAGACCAGTGACTCATTGTAATGAATATTTATTAGTAAATCTGATGGTACAAAGGGGTGGACTGTATAACAAACTGAAGCCCCCAATGTCACCAGGATGAATGAAGAGGTGTGGAGAGGCAGGAAAGAAGGAGAAGCAAAGAGGTATTTCTTGTTTGTATTTTGTTTGGGTTTGTGGGGAGATTTGGTTTTGCTTTTGTTTGCTTGCTTGCTTATTTTGTTGTTCTTTCTTTTGTGGGAGGGCACAGCAGTGGTGAGGGGAGGATGTGGGGGACCAGAAGGTGAGCTGTAAATGTCGTTTTTAGTTGGTCTAAGTGATAAAAATCTAGAGTCAGATGTACAGGAAAATGCTGAGAGATCAGAGAGAAGGAGCAAACTACAGCTAAACCTTACTGCCTTTAGAGAGCAAATTCCTGTTTCTTCCTGCTTATATCCTCTCCCTGCCCAGCCATCTCACTTTCTGCCTGTCTGTGATGGGGGAGGTTCTTCTGTGTATATGTTTGCCATATTGGTTGATAAATAAACCACTGTTGGCCAATAGGGAAGCAAGTTAGATGGGACTAGGAGAGAAGGAGGATTCTGGGAAATGTAGAAAAGGGAGAGAGTCGCCATGTGATCTCAGGAAAAGAAGACGCATAAGGCCAGCGTCCTCGGTAAGATAAGTCCTCATAAAAAATATAGATTAGTAGTTATGGTTGATAATTAAGACTGAGCTAGCAAATAAGAAATCCTAGTCATTGGCAAGCAGCATTGTAACTAATATAAGACTCTATGTTATTTGGGGTCCCTAAAGCAGTGGCAGAAGCCAGGCAGCTGGTGGAAAGAGAAATCATTACATGTCTGTACAGATCTGCAGACCTCTGTGGTCAGCTCGTGGCAAGCTCCATTCTCTGACCACCCAACAGACTTTATTTGTACAAGCAAGATACCACCACATATCCCCCTTTTGCCTAAAATTTTAAAAAGTTATAATATGAGAAAACTATATACAATAAGTACAATAAGTATATGAAATATGTGCAGGCAATAAGTACATCAAAATATGTAATCTGTTAGCTTATGAAAAATTCAGAGAAAATACCTCAATATCTATTCTTTCTTGATGGGTCCAGAGTCTTGTAACTAATTTACTTTCTATTCTAATTTGTATTATCAAATTATCTTTAATGTCTTTCAAGCCTATTATACTTAATGTATCTTTAGGGAGTTTCTTTACTAAGTCTGGTAAACAAGGAAAACTATAATTATAATATCTAGGCTTCAACTCTCTCAGAGACATGAGAAGGAAATAATGTTAACTGAGTAAGCAGGAAGTGTGAGCAAACGACTTCCAAAAAATATGTGAGAAATGACAGAAACATCTGGCTGTCTGGACAGTCACCCAAGATTGCTTTGCAATGTTGGGGCATCCATCTGCAGTCTATAGGTCTAGCATCTCTGACAGACTTTTCTGTGAAGCAGGGTATTCTGAAGGACTTGTCCACCTTGTCTTGGCAAGGTTTGCACTTACTCTTTTTGGTGTCCTGTTTGTCAACTTTTGGAGAGCATACTGTCAGCAGTCGAAGCAAGGGCACTTTTTTGCCCAGTGGCTTACCTTTGCCACAAAGAAAGTAAAGTCCATTTGGAGTTTCTTCAATGCCCAGCATCTTCTCTTAACTATATAGGTGCTGCCAGGAGCAGACATGTCTCATTGTAATAAAAAATACCTATGTTATTAAACCATTTTGAATGTCATATTCTGTACATCCCTTGTGTTTGAAGACAACCTGTCTTTCTAAAATATATCTCTGTTTATCTTTCAAAACATACCTAATGTGATTATAAGTTCAATTGTAATAGTTGACTAATTACTAAAATACATTTCCTTACCGTCCTATATCCTTAATAATTTTCAAGGACTAGAAATTTGCATTACATTGTTAAATCAGCTGTATAGGTACAACAACTTGAACAATATTAGAAATGTGTATACATTTGTTTTAGCTAAATTAATCTCAAATTTTTATCAATATACAACATTTATATATAATATATAAAATTCCAATCCAATGAAGATTTAAAGCTAGTAGTTGCTTTAAAGAGTAGATTCAATAAACTACCTTTTTATCATATCTTTATCCTCCCTTTTTTCTTTTCAGAATAGATTCAATAATCTACCTTTTTATCATATCATAACTGTATTTATCTTTTTTCAAAACAAAAGCTTTGAATCTAATCCCCTTTGTTCAACTTTCTTCCTGATTGTAATCAACATTTTGTAACCAATCTCCCAAAACAATGACAAATATTCATAAACCAATGAGTGACCAAAATCCATCCACCCTACCTCTTTGGAATGTGGGCATTGTGTTCTTAAAGTTACTTCCTGTTTGGGGATGATGGCATCTTTAGGGGATCCTGTAAAAAACTGTGGGTTAATTGTGAAACTGTATCATTTATTGTCCAGTCTCTGTGTAATGGGCAAGTGCAGGGCTTGTTTCAAATGCTGGCTGAAGTAGTCTGTGAGGCTGGATCATTTCATCAAGTCACCTCAAAATTGTTATGAGCAGTTTCTGTTTCTTCCCACTTACATCCTCTCTCTATCCAGCCATCTCACCTCCTGTCTGTCTGTACAGATCTCCAGACCTCTATGGTTAGCTAGTGGCACGCTTCATCCCCTGATCTTCAGACAGGCTTTATTTGTACAGGAAAGGTATCACCACAGTGAGCAGAATTGGGGTGCATGATATGAAACTCCCAAAGAGTTTTTATTATATTTAAATACACACATACCACATGTCAGAGGACAACCTGTGAGAGTCTGCTATTCCCTACCATATGGGTCCTAGAAAGTTAGTTCAAGTCATCAGACTTGATGACAAGCACCTTTGCAAACTGTTGCAACCTTACTTTGTGTCTACCTAGACACTTCTGAGCCTCCAAACCCCAGTAGCCACATATACCTTATAAAGTTTTGGGGACTGCCTATGACCCCTGACCATGGCCCAGATATATTAACCAAAAATTGATGTTTCTACAAGCTTAAACATAAGATTTAAGTGACCTTAGTTAGTTCCTCTTAAGTAAATGTAAAAAGTAAATGTAAAAACAATTGCCATATAGTATAATTTTAGCTTTGTAAGAAAACAAGTATTACTAGGTTACCCCAAATCCATCATTGATGTGCTCTCCTAAAGCACTGATTACTGTAGCCCCTTTCTTTCAAAACACAATACCCCTGAGGTTATGTACTAAGAGAAATTTTGGAGGCATGAGCTTGATCTTGTCCTGGCCATTAATAAAGGATTCATATATTTTTTAAATAAATTAATTCTTTTTATTGAGTTATATCTTTCCCCCCACTCCTCTTCCCTCCTCCTTTCTCCCCTTCCATAACCCCTATACCTCATGTTCCCAATTTACTCAGGAGATCTTGTCTTTTTCCCCTTCCTAGGCGGATCCATGTATGTCTCTCTTAGGGTCCTCTTTGTTACCTAGCTTCGCTGTGGCTGTGGCCTGTAGGCTGGTTGTCCTTTGCTTTATGTCTAATACACACATGATATGTACTCACTCATAAAAGGACTCACATACTTTTATTTGGTTTAATCAGCATGGTTGTCAATAACTGTTGATCATTTATTTCATTTGGAGGCCCCAGAGAGATCATTCAAGGCACACAGGACTCACATTCACTCTATGTAAAGATCGCTCTCCCTGACAAATGTTCTAGGACCCCTGGAGTAGCCACGCCTACTTAGGTAGTTCTGTAAGTAAGCCCAAAAGTGAAACCGAGAGACCACAGTCCCACGCAAGTCTCGCTCTACGTCACCCTGACCACGTCCCCGCAAGCGTGGTCAGGCACACCTGTAGCCAGCCCCTATGTAGGCGTGGCTACAGCTTCCCCTACAGACCCCTACTCCTCTCCTGAGTCTGAAGAGGTCTGGAATGATTGTTCTCCCAGCAGTCATCCCAAAATAGATCGAGTCCTTCTGACACACAGAGGAGGCAAGTCTGTATATTGAATTCGGTTCTGGTTCTGGTTCTAGTTAAAGAGGAACAGGCCCATTTTCAGAGCCTCCTTGAGATTAAGGAGAACAGACCCATCTGGGATCCCTTTAATTGTTAGGGAAGAAAAACTTCTGACAAAAAGTTCTTCCCTAGTCTTATTGCACTTAGTTGGGACACCAATAGTGGGGCACTTGGTCTTGTGGTTTGGTCTTTCGTTAGATATCTGGTTTTGGTTTTACTTGACTGAATGAATGGCTGGCAAACTGTGTGTGAGTTATTGAATGCATAAAGTACAAGTTTGCCCTAAGGAGTTAATCAGATTTTTAAAAACATTTTTTGCGGGTGTTTGTGTTTCATGTTTAATACCATGACCCTTCACTGTTGTTGGTTCTGAAGAAAGGGAAGCTGGGCTCTTCACTCACTTTATTGACTGAGATTCTGCCAGTTTCTCCAGATTCTGCCACTATGTGGAACCATCTGCGAGCTCTTGTTGGCTGCTTGTCTTTTTGTTTGCATAAAAAAAGTCTCCTTTCCTCTCTACGAAGGGAAATTTCCAGTCATACTAATCTGCTCCTGATATGTGAGCACTTGTACATGTGCGTGCACACGTACATGCTCACACACACAACACATATACACCATTGTGCCTTGGATTCTCCCTTGCTCCAACAGCAGGGAAGCTGTGGCAGGTCTTACATGGGGTCAATCTCTTTATTGACGGCTTGCTTGCTCATATTCATCTTTTACTTCAAGTCACATACATTTTCTCCTAACATGGTGACCACCAACTCTAAACTCTTAACCCTTCAATGTGTGCTAAAAAAACTCCCTAGTGTCTGTGGAAGAATATGGGGGTGCACTCTCAAAAAGAAGGCTGCACACTTACTGGGAAATTGACTGGCCCTCTTATGAAGTGGCATGACCATTACCAGTTCCCTGGGCATTTGCTATTGCAAAAGCAATCTGGATCAAGTTTACAGGGACCTAGGCCCACCCCGATTAGTCCCCTTACATTTATCTATGTTCAAAACCCACCTGCTTAGCTTAAGGTTTGTACTTGGTAATCCTGATAGCTTGCTTTCTAAAACAATCTGTATTAACAGTCTCCCACTGTCCTGCCCACTCCAGAGGCCAAAGACCTGTTTTTCCTTCCTCCTTCCTGTAAGTCGCATTCATCTCTCTCATCTCCAAGTTCCCCATCTCCTCCAGATTCTTTTTCTTCCAACCTCATGTCTGTCTGTCCCTTCCCACCACACTCTATCCACTTCTGCTCCTTACCCCAAGCCTAGATTCATTCACTTCCCCTTCTGGATCTATACCGCTTGTTTCCAATCTCCTACTCCCTCTGTGACCATCACTATCCCTTCTGATGGAGGTGCACATTTCCCTAACTTCCCCCACTTGCTTCGCTGCCCTAGGCTTCCTGCTTAAGAGCACACCATACTCTGGACATGACTTGGGTCCTGGCCCGTTTTTCCATTGTGGCAAGTCCCACCACCTCCTGGGGCTGGGCACAACCAACTTGGAGGGTGTCACCCTTTCCCGATTTATGTTCCTTTCTCTACTTCAGATATGTTTAACTGAAAGATCCAGACCACCTCTCCCTGTTCTAATAAGCCCCAAGCCCTAACCATCCTCCTCTACTGTGTCATCTCTACCTAATTCTCCACCTGTTTACTTAAGAGGAAAGGGATCATATTGAGACAAAGGCAATGAAGGCTTTTTGGCCTCAGCCACTGGTATGGATGCTCTGATTGGAACCCCAGGGATGGGTTCCAGGCTCTGGGACACTTTTCACTGGTGTCTTATGACTGGAATTCAGAGTGCAACTTGAAAACCCACAAATTTGCCTAAGACCACTATAGTCTTATCACTAAGGGCCCAGAACATTTTCACCCTTTTGACACATTGGATCAGGAAAGTGTTAGGGCATGAAATTTACCTTTTATCCTTCAATCAGCCCTGAATATGCACAGAATAGCTCCCAGCTCATCAAAATGGCCCAAAGTTTTTCAGTAACCAAGACACTGAAAACAAAAACAAACCATCTTCCAGTGAGGGCTGACCTGGTTCGTTGCCTTCTGAACTCAGGCCTGCATTATAATTGCTGTCTCCTGATCTTCAGCTTTTACTGCTTGGTGTCCAAATAATGGAGTCCTGGGGAGGGTCACTCACACATCTAAAGCATCTAAGCTTCCATTGTCCATACTCACTCTCTGTTCCAGAACAGAACAGGATTGGGACCCTCTTTAAGTCACCAGAAATACATTTTGACCAAGACTCTCTCTGGGTTTCTGGATAGAAGCTTTGATTTAAACTACTCTCAGGAGACTTAAACCCTGTTATCAAGATGAAGCTGTGTGCTGGGGTAGAGTCATGCTCAGAGTTGTCTATGCTCTACTTGTACCCATGTGTCCCCCACTCCTATACACAACAGAGCAGGGAGTATGGCAGCACCCATAGCCATATGCTGAAAGCCTAGAGTGGTGAGCTTTGAGCTCCAGAGCATTTCCTGGAATATTGCCTGGCACATAACATGCCAGGTACTTGATTACACTCTACATGTTACTTATGCTGTGTGCTCACACTAACCTTACACAAGAACAACATTCCCAGAAAATCCTTGAGAAAGGGGGACATCTGTACCTCACTATCATTCAAGCAGAATAATGGCAATCTTCATAAGACCAGTTGTGTCACCTTGAGAAAAAGCTTTGAGGACGGGTTTGTTGACTGGACATTCATTCCCTCCTGAGAGAGGGAGGTGTTTTGGGCCCTCATCACTCCTAGACAATTAATTGTTAACCGAATCTGTCCCTAATTGCATGTGGCCCTGGGGCCTCGGGGAGTATCCAAGTTAGGGACTACTAGAGAAAGGGGACTCAACAATGTGAATCTATACTGGGGAAGACTTTCTAGTGTGGCAGCTTTGAGGTCACCCACACTTATGGCAGTACATCACTCACAGTCTGTCAGTAACCCTAATGAGCCCACTGCTTCCCCAGGGGGAATTTGACCTTATGGAGTGGGGGTTAGATGCTGCCTAGTCACCAATTACCTTATCCTTTGTGCCTTGTGATTGATAAGAAATATACTTATTCTAAAACCAAAACCTACATTTTCTTTTTTGTTTTTTTTTCCCCAAGAAAAGGTACCTGTGTGTCCCTAAATGTCCTAGTACTATAGACCATGTTTGCCTTGAACTCAAGAGTCCATTGGCCTCTGCCTCGCAAGTGCTGAGATTGAATATGCGTGTGCCACCATGCCATGACCCCAAACCTACATCTTTGTTCATAAAAGTTAATTAATATTATAAGAAAATTCACTAACACAGATAAATAGCTGAAGCTTTGATGCACAAGAATGGCTACAGGTCACAGAACTATTTAGATTTTATTTGAAAGTCAACAGGAATAAAGGTGCTACACTTCAAAACAGCTAATGATAAAAGGTGGTCTAAAATACTGTCAAATTTGAAAAACATGTTTCTTAGTTAAATCAAATTATATTTCTCAGGCTCAAGTTTTTTCTCAAGACTCATCAGAATAACATTTGTTAGTAACATATTCAAGAAAAAAAGTATGTTGGGACTTCTACTATTCCCCATTGTTACAATTCAATATTTAACTCCCTGTAATTTTCTTTTGCAACAGAGACATTTGTTTTTTCATTTCACTGCGTACGCTAGTAAGTAGACTGCCGTCCTCCAAGTCGTTCAAATCCTAAAACACAGAAGAGTAGTGTAGTCACAAAACAAGTTTTCATCACAGGTTCCAAAGTTTAAAATTACTTTTCAAAATTAAGAATGTTTTCATATTCAAATAATATCCATTATCTATTCCATCTTCATAAAACATAGTAATATGGAGCTGGAGTGATGGCTCAATGATTAAGAGCACTGTTCTTCCAGAAGACCTGGGTTCAATTCCCAGCACCCACATGCAGCTCACAATTGCCTGTAACTCCTATTCCAGGGGATCCAACACCCTCACATAGACATAGATGCAGGCAGAACACCAATGCACATAAAATACAAATAAGTTGAAAAAACATTGTACTATCTAAACACCCAAATTCATACCATAAAGGATATGTGTGCGTGTGTGTGTGTGTACAAGTAGCAGTGTGTGAATTAATAGTTTACTGAGATGTTAGGGTTCGTCAGAACAAAAAAGCACAGCTCCCAGTCAACCTGAAGCTCAGTTGAGAGCATAAAGAACCGAACACTAACAAGTACAATAGAATGGTTGCGCACAGTCTCAAAAGTAGGGTGGGGCTGGGATACACATCAGTTGATCGAGTGCTTGCCTAGAATGAATGAATGGGTCTGATCCCTAGCACCACATAAACCAAGCTGTGGAACATGCTTGTAATCTTAGCACTAAACAGGTGAAGGCAGAAGGATTAGGATTTCAAGGTTATACTCAGGCATATAAGAAGACCAAGGCCAGTCTGAGTGAGTCACATAAGACCCCACCTTTAAAAAGCAAGAACAAAAATGTGTAGAATCGAAACACTAGAAAAATCCCAAAGTTCAATCAGTAAATATGGAGATTTTATGAATTTCTTAGAAGGTTCTCAAATATCAGGTTACAATTCACTTATTATAACTAACAGTCAATGTGAACAAAGGTAATTAAACGATCTGTATAATGAGACTGTTTCCAAGTTACAGAAAACAAAAAGTACATTTTTGTACTTTTGTTTTTATTACACGAGCTTGTTGTGTAGCCCAAGCCTGTGTCATCATTTCATCATAACCAGTGAAAAATTGACTTTAATTTAACTAACAGGTTATGTTTTACTTGCTGTTAAGGTGTACTACTATGAGAAAGTTGTGGAGGGGCTTTAAAAAAATCATAGCACAAGATAGTTCACCCCTTTTAATGGAAAAACATGTAAACAAAGTAAATCAAATACCCCATAACTGGAATGGAAATGAATTTATTTTTTGCTATAGTGCAAAAAAATGGGGTGATTCCAACTAGGTTAACATAAGAATAAGTTTTCAATATTAAAGCAAATAAAAATACTCTAGGGAGGCCGGGCATTGGTGGCGCACGCCTTTAATTCCAGCACTCAGGAGGCAGAGGCAGGCGGATCTCTGTGAGTTCAAGGCCAGACTGGTTTACAGAGCGAGTTCCAGAACAACCTCCAAAGCAATACAGAGAAACCCTGCCTTGAAACCACTCCCAAAACATACTCTAGGGAAAGAGCATAAACAAAGAATGGAAGTATTTGCAACTGCTGAGCTGTCTCTTCAGTCCGAATCTACAAATTTTAACCCTCACTTATCTTTTGTGTCTAGACTCTTTCACGATTATAAATTGGCATATAAAATTTTTTTGTCAAAAATAATTTTGTCACTGTAATTGTTCTAAAATCTAGTATGTCAGAAAATGTTCCTATAATACATTAAAAACAAAAATTCAATAATCTCAATTAAACACTTCCTTATTTAACAAATATTGGGGAACACAAGGACAAAGGATAATGTTAAAATGATGTATAGACTTGCAGTTAACAGAGAATAACTAAAGTATTAATATTTTACATATCTGATATATAAGCATGTTTCTGATAAGTCTCAAAATTTCCTGATTTGAATATGTCCCTGCCAAAATCATGAGAGTTCTGAAAATTTGCTTATCACTTCAGTCACAATCAATTAATTCAGAATGGAAAATAGTTAAAATTTTAAAATTCATTAAGAATGTATGATGGGGGTCATCTGTTCAACCATGTTCATAGCAGCATTATTTGTAATAGCCAGAAACTGGAAACAGCCTAGATGCCCCTCAACCGAAGAATGGATAGAGAAAATGTGGTACATTTACACAATGGAGTACTACTCAGCAGAAAAAAACCAATGGAATCTTGAAATCTGCAGGAAAATGGATGGAACTCGAAGGAATCATTCTGTGCGAGGTAACCCAATCACAAAAAGACAAACATGATATGTATTCACTCATATGTGGACCTGCTTTATGATACACAGTAGTGACCGTGCTTTATCAGAGCTGTTTTTAATGATGTTGCTCAGAATGGTTTCCTTCCAGATGATGATTGAGAAGCTAATTTTTAAAAAAAATGGTGCCAAGTACCACAAGAGTAGCAGAACTGTGCTGTTTTCTGGGATTTTGTTTTTTACTTTTTTTCTTTTTAAATGGAGAGTGCTGAATGTCTCTACAATTTTGTTCAAATGACTGCAGAACCTGGAAAAGCTGTTGCTGCTATTGATACATAACATACTGCCATTATTGGTCTTATATATGTGTGTGTGTGTGTGTGTGTGTACGTACACACACACACACACACACACACACATATATAAAATTTGATTTTTTGGAAACTTTAACTGTGTGCTGTCAACTTTGGAAAAAAGTATCCCAGTTTACCGTGTTGAGTTGGCATTGTACAAAAATTAACAGCCATATTGGTCTAGAAATGTTTAACTTATTTTTTTCCATTTGTACAGGGGTAATGTACTGTATTAAATATGTAAGGTCTTAAAAAAAGAAGGGAATTTGAGAGCCCATCCCATGTAAAGGGATGCTCTCTTGACCAGGACACATGGAGAAGGGCCTAGGCCTGGCCCAGGATGATGTGGTAGACTTTGGGGAGCCCCTTTTGAGGGCCTTACCATGCCTGGGGAGTGGAGGGGGGATGGTTAGGGGCAGGTGGGATGTTGGGGGAAGGGGAGGGAGAGGGAGAAGGAATTGACATCTGAAGAAAGCTTGTTCATAATTTGAACTAATAAAAAAAAAAGAATGTATGATGGAACTGGAAAGATAGCTCAACCATTAAATGCTAGGCTCACAACCAAAAAATAAGAGTTCAATTCCCAGCACCCTTCCCTGTCTCTCCAGCCACTAAAAAACTGCATTATGTTACAATTTAGAACATACCTTTAAGAACTCCTCATTTTCCTGCTTAAGTCCTTTCAGGTTGTGGTTCTGAAGCATTCTAGTTTGTTGAAAAGTCTTCTGTTGCTGATGGAAACTAGCCTACAAATAAAAATGGAAAACTGTGTAATAACAAGTATGAAGTTGGTTTCTCTCGATGCTGTTTGGGCTTCTCTCATGCTAGATGAAGTCTACAACTAAGCTAATCTAGGGACTAAACTTTTAAATTCAGAAAAAAGAATTACAAATTAATCTTAAAATTAATTGTTTTTATAATAAGTGCTGTCAATATTTTGTTTTGATATATTTTATCACAAAGTTTAAGCTATTTGTGTTTTTACCACTAACCAGCAAAAAAAAAAAAAAAAAAAAAACCAAAAAACAAAAAAACTCCTCAAAGTCACGGAGTAGGAATTTTTAAAGACAGATTCTATATGCACAGAACAATAAGAACTCATGATCTTCCTGCCTCAACATCTCAAGTAGCTGCGTAAACAAGCATGCAGTTTGTGCGGCTGAGCAGGAGCAGGAGGAATTCTTCATATACAAGACATAACTTCTTGGAGTAGTGTCTACACAGATGATTTTCCATTAAGCTGTCCTTTCAGCTCCTTAACTTATTCTTGACCGAAGCCTTTGTCCTCTACCCTACTTTATCCACTTACTTAAATATTTGTACTCTGTATTCTGCCATTACTTAAAAAACACCTTTCTATAGTATTGGTAATGGAAAGCATGTATTTAACTCCATGGCAGATATTATTTTGAACCCTATTAAGTAGATGAATTCTATATAAACTCATCTAATATTTCAACAATTATAGGAAATAGATGCTCATCATTTTCTTTAAAAAATGAGGAAACTGAGATACAATAGTACGTTGTCTGTTGTTTCAAAGCTAGCTGAAATCTGAAGCAGATCCAAAGTATTATACCTCCAGAATTTAAGTTATAATCATTATAGAAGCTCTCTCTCCACACATTACGAGCTCATAACTCTAACACTTTCTACTGGAGCTTACTCTTTTTAGTATTATGGCTGAGCAATCCTTCAAGATCAAAAATTCATTAATCCTTCCTTCTTTTCACTCTTGTCCCTGCTCCTGTTATCTCCAGTTTTCTCTTTCCAGGCTTGAACTCCATAACCAATCATTAAGATACCTCTTTGCATATGCACCTTGCTCGGCACTTACTCTCTCACATTTCCTTGGCTAAATCATGGGCTTAGCAACCTCAACTGTAGCTAGTCTACCTGTCGGCACCACTTTCACAAGAGACCTTTCAGTCTGTCCTCAGCACACCCACCACCCGTCTGTGGTTATATATGTCATTTGCTCTGTGGTTATATATGTCATGTGCTCTGTGGTTATATATGTCATGTGCTCTGTGGTTATATATGTCATGTGCTCTGTGGTTATATATGTCATGTGCTCTGTGGTCATATATGTCATGTGCTCTGTGGTCATATATGTCATGTGCTCTGTGGTTATATATGTCATGTGCTCTGTGGTTATATATGTCATCTGCTCCATCTCCCTCCTTTTTAAGGCTGTGTTATACTTCTTCTTTACTAAGTTCAAACTCCTCAAATACCCCATTCTTAAGAACTCAGCAATTATCCTTGTCTTCCTCTTTTTAAACATATTCCCTTTCTCTTAAAGCAAACAAGCAAGCAAACAAACAAAAACTATTACGTTACTCCTCAGGATATCAGTTTTTCCTATCCTGTCTTGTATTTATTTTTCTGAGGTTTGCAGTCACTTTTCCAATCTAATCATTCTGATTCAGGACACCAATGGTGAACTCCATATTGTGAAATCTATCTTATTTCACCTGTAAGCAGTGAATTGTGAAAGTAATAGTCTCTTCTTTTAAAAGGCTTCCTTTACTAGGAGTTTAATTGCTACCTTTACTGCTTAACTCCCACTCTCTAGAACCAATGCAAAAACTCCAGGGAATGGCCCTTAGACTTCACTGACACCCTCAGCCACTTTTTTTTTTGAGACAGAGTTTCTCTGTGTAGCCCTGTCGTGGAATTCGTTCTGCAGAGCAAGCTGGCCTCGAATTCAGAGATCCACTTCTACCTCCTGAGTGCTGTGCCACCACTGCCCTCAGTTACCTCTTGATGGTTTCATCGCATCTTCATAGTTTAAAAATTACCTCAAATTAATAATTGCCAACTTTGTGTCTTTAAAAAATGGCTTCCTCCTAAACTCCATTCTCACTAGTGGCTTACTCAACTGCCACACCAAATGTCACATGCACTTCACATGGAATATTCCGTAACTGCTGTGACCATCCAACCCCAAAACTGTTTTGATAAAATCAGGACCTCAAGTATAATATTAAAATGGTTTTCTAAGATGAAAAGGTGAAAAGAAAATGTATGCATAGAGTTAGTTTTCATTAATTTGGGAATGGAAAAGTAACACATATTTGACTGCTGAGAAAAAATGATTTTGTGAGCTGGTGATGAACCTTTGCGAAAGTGTACTTGCCTACCTTGCAAAATGCCCTAGGTTAAGTCAAGAATTCAAAATGAGAAATGGAAGAAGAGAAAGAAGGTAAGAAAAGGAATGGGAGGCAAAGGAGAGGGAAAGGAGGAAACATGGAGAGGAGAGGAAGAAAAATATACAAATCATGTTCTGGCTATAGTGATGAATTCAGGAATGGGGAAATGTTCAAAACCAGGGCAATGATATTCCTGCACAAGAATATTCTGCCAGGGCTATTGAGAAAAGACAGATTGAGTTCATTGAAGCCAGTGAATTTGTAGTTAAGTCTAAAAAGGAAGATTTACCATATGGCATTTAATAAGTTCACTAAGATCAACAAACAGCTCAGGTAATACTAAATAATGAATTCCACACACTATTCAACTATGTATGAAACTAGCCTACCCACAATTTCTTTCCATAAATAAGTAATTTTTCATTTATTCTTTTACAAGTTTCTATTGCTTGAAATTGCAAGAATCTTAACTGATATCAGAAGTCCAATGACTTTTATGAGCATTGTATGTGTCTAAATTTCTGTGGTTTATGGGCCACCAGGAACAAACACAAATCCAGTAACAGATCATGAAACCCAGCTCATTTTCATGTTCCTGACACAAGGCTAGCTTCTCTATTTTAACAGGAGCCTTAATAATAATAGATTAATTATAACAGCAAATGTGATACCAACAGTTAGTTTATCCTCTTGGTCTCCAAGTTGCTTTATATCCAAATCCCATTCCTGGAACACAGTTATAATCTGCTCAGTGTATTCAATTCTAAACTCTCTCCTGTAAAACATAATAATGAATGTTACATTGCATATCAAGATGAAGAGAATATTCAAAGAAAAATTAAATTTCTATATTATGTAATATAAAAGCTCAGATACTACATAATGAATTCCACACACTATTCAACTATGTATGAAACTAACCTACCCACTATAAATTTCTATATTATATACTATAAAAGGAAGTACATAACAGCAGAGTAAATATTCTTGAGGGGAAATAAAAAAATAAAACTGGTTTATGTTGTTACCAGAAGTATTTTTCCTAATAAAAAGGTATTCTCACATGCCTGTCTTACTGCTGATCTATTTACATATGTTTATATATTTGATATCATATATATGATAATATACATATGAATTTTAGAAAAATTATTTAAGTTTTAAAATGTTTTGGCACAGCCAAGACTACAAGGGAATGATTAAATCTCTTAAAATACATAAATTGTTTACCATGTTAATAAATTGACTTTTTCTGCCTTGTCAAGCATATGTATAAAAAAATGAAGTTTCTATGGCTTCCGCTTTTTACTGTCTTCCAGAATGAACAGAAATGAGTTTTTAAAAATAACTCTCAACTGTTATTTAAAAGGAGAAAAAAAAACACATAATGTTCACAGGCCTCCCAGAAACATATCTCAATTCAGAAAGTTACTATGACAGCTTGAGAAAAAGTAATTAAAATCTTTCAACAGACTCCACTTAATGGAATAATTAGTGCCAATGTATACTATAAAATCAGAAAAGATGTGCCTCTAAGGAAATGAATTGTCTTACGCTGCATCTTCATGAAATTTCAAACGTTCTTTGATATTCTTCTTACAGTCTTTGACGACACCTTTAATGTATGATTTCATACTTCTTTTCTTTTCAGTAACAGCACTGCTAAGGTTAGCTTCATTGAAAAAAATATTCATTAAAATTTAATGTTGAAGAAAATGATATTGCTTCCACATATGCAAGTAAACACAGAGGCAAGTAAAATTCATTCAACAAAACCAAAGACATTAAAAAATACCACCAACAAAATACCCCAAGCACCTCACATTCTATAGCAATCAAGATTTTGTTTTTCATACAAATATTCCAAATTAAAATAAAATTCTAAAATCAGAAACATTTATGTTCCTCAGCAATGGAAATGAGAAATACCTAACATTACTACAATTATAATCTTCCTGATGAAGATAATTTTTAAATCTGGAGATCATTAAAAAACTAATAAAAAGTTAGAACAAGAAGAGACCAATTTGCCCCCAAGGGAAAATATAAGGATTTTTTTTTTAAATTAAAAACTACTCTCCAATTGGAAGAGTATATATACTGGGCGGTGGTGGTGCATGCCTTTAATACCAGCTCTCGGAATGTAGAGGCAGGTGAGTTCAAGGCCAGCCTGGTCTACAGCAAGAACTCCAGGACAGCCAGGGATACACAGAGAAAACCTGTCTCAAAAAAAAAAAAAAGAAAGGAAGGAAGAAAGGAACAGAACACATTATATGTTTTAAAAGTACAGTCTATTAAACAGCCAGAATCCAGTATGGTGTCACCCACCTTTTTTTTTTTTTTTTACCAGAACTTGGGAGGCAGATGCAGGCATATCTTTGAGTTTAGGGCTAACTTGGTCTATATAGTGAGTTTCAGACCAACTAGGGCTACATAGTGAGACCCTGTCTCAAAAATATTTTTAAAATAAGTTAAATTTTAAGAACTTGAAGGCTAGCATTCAAAATGGATAATTAAATGAAGTGACAAAAATTTCCTTCTAACATAGTTACGATACATTGAAATTTACTTTTTACAAATAGAAAAGACCAAAGATTGAAACAAATCTTAGTTTAGTAATTACCAAGAACATTATTTTTGGTTTTTTGAGACAGGGTTTCTCTGTAGCTTTGGAGCTTGTCCTGTAATTCTCTCTGGAGACCAGGCTGGCCTCGAAGTCACAGAGATCCACCTGCCTCTGCCTCCCGAGTGCTGGGATTAAAGGCATGCATTACCACCACCTGGTATTACCAAAAACATTATAATACTTTTGTGAAGTTTTGCTTTTTTTGAGACAGGGTTTCCCTGTGTAGCCATGAATGTCCTGGAACTCTCTTTGTAGACCAGGCTGGCCTTGAACTCATAGAGATCTGCCTGCCTCTGCCTACCTAGTGCTGGGATTAAAGGCATGCACAACCACTGCCTGGTATTTGTGAAACTTTTTATACGACATTTTTACAGTTTATAAAATTTTAATACTTCAAATAATGTTTGACAAAAGCATGCCTTTCTACCATAATCACCGTCATAACCTATGATTAATATTTTATGCTTATAGTATCTACATTTAATTTAGAAAACAAGTACTCTGATACCACCCAACTGTGGAAACCCTCCCAAAAAGAGTTGACATTATAAATAATCCCTGAAAAGAAAGAACATGTTAACTGCTCCTAAAGAATGTTGTCTCCTAAACTAGATGAGGTGCCTCGATTATATTACTATAGGACCCTGTTGACACTCAGATCTCTCATGTGAAGATCAAGATGGCCTTAATAGGCATTTGCAAGCCAAAATGAGCTACATAGTGACACCATGTCTAAGAAACTAATAGGGTGTGTGTGTGTGTGCATGAGAGAGAGAGAGAGAGAGAGAGAGAGAGAGAGAGAGAGAGAGAGAGATATCACAACAATTAACATACATCACAAGATTTAAAAGGAAATGAGGCCATGAATTTGAATTAGAGCAGGGGTGGCATACACTGGAGGGTTTGGAAGGAGGAAAGGGAAGAGAGAAATAACATAATTATAATTGCAAAAATAGGTCCTACATAAGAAATCAAATAAACACGAGTACTGTCTCTTATAAAGCTCCTAAAATTGGTAATTAAAACAGAAATTAAAACTTACTGTCTTTTTTGCATCTGATTAAAGATCGCTCACAGGCCAGTAAAATTCTTTTATTTTTGATACACAGCTAATTGTCAAAAATAATATGGGCAGGACTATTTGGACTCAGTATGCTAAATATATAAATCATAAAATAGGCTAGGATGGTCAGAGGCAGGTGGATGTCTATGAGTTCGAGGCCAGCTTTATCTACATAGTGAAATCCAGAAGAGCTTGGGCTATGTAGTGTTTTAAGGTAAGCCCACCAGAGACCTCCACATAGACAATCTTAAGACTGAGTAGAAAGTCTTTACTGCCTCCCAGCAGATGCATGGAGAACTTGGCCAGACCCAAGCCTTACATTTCTTAGCCTTTCATGCACAAAAATCATATCCTGGTTGGCACATTTCAGTTAGCAAGAAGTGGAGCTGCACAAGCAAACATGCTGGCTTAATATGTGGAGGGAGTTTGTCCTTGGGAACTTTCCCAGCCACACACATCCTGCACCCATTGATTTAGCCTCTGTGGCTCTTTTGGCATATGGGCTGGCTAGTTTATGCCAACCTGACACAATTTAAATTCATCTGAGAGGAGGTAACCTTAATTAAGGAAATACCTCTATAAAATGGGGCTGTAGGCAAGCCTATAGGCTGTTTTCTAGATTAGTGATTGATGAGGGAAGGCCCAAATCACACCCCTGGGCATGTGTTCCTGGGTTCTGGAAGAAAGCAGGCTAAGCAAGCCAGGGGAAGCAAGACAGTTAGCAACATCCCTCCATGGCCTCTGCATCAGCTCCTGCCTCCAGGTGCCTGCCCTGTTTGAATTCCTGTTCTGACTTCTTTAGTGACGAACTGTGATATGGAAGTGTAAGCCAAATAAATCCTTTCCTCCTTAAGTTGCTTTGGTCATGGTGTTTCATCACAACAATAGTAATCCTGACTAAGACAGTGGGAATTTCTGCCGACTTTCTGGGTTTCAGTACCTAAATTGTGTTTTATCATGGCATCAGTTGTGCTAAGGTATGGGGATTATTAAAGTCTTCAGGTCTACTAAGTTCTGGATGCCTGTTGCAGTAGAGACCCTGTTTCAAAAAATAAGTTTGGATGGAAAAAGGAATCCATGAAGATATGTAAAGAATAGAATAAATGAAACACTAATATATGTAAAAATTTGTATATATAAATCTGTGAATCCAAAGAATTATAAATAAAACTTGTCTCATCCATTTTACTGTCCAAAATGCCATTTACATTACACATATTCAAAAGTACCAGTTTTACTTTTCCTATCAAGAAAAAGGTTAACTAAGAAAATCTCTGAGCTAAGTAAAAAATATTTGTCCAAAATCCTATCACTGAGAATAAAATATTAATTAACAATCCTATAGCACATTAACACTATATTTTAAAAAAAATTCCAATGTATTATTTTTCAACATTATGTAGTTTTAAACAATTTTCTCTAGATACAAATACATCAAAAATGTACCTCCAATTTTTTCCGTCTTATTCATTATTTCATTTCTGTAAAGAAATCACATTTAAAAAATTAAAACTGAGATTTATTTCAATGGTCAAGCATCACCCCTGTGCACAAAGCAATACCAAAGCCAAGGCTTTTAATTAAGTATAAATTTATAATATAAAATGCTTTGTTTCAAGGAAATACCACAAGTGAAATAACATATCCAATACTTATTACATAAGCAAAGTAAATTTTTCCTATTCTTTTTTGCTTTTAATAAAAAAAGGAACCCAGTTAGCCCAAGATAACCATAAACGAGTTATGTAGCTGAGAATGTCACTAAAACTTCTTACACCCCTGCCTCCATCTCCCCAGTGCTGGAATTACAGGTTTGAAAATAAATTTTAGCACGCAAAAATTGTTTTAATATATTACCCTGGATTGTCATCCTTTCTTGTAGGAACCCGTCTCGTCCTAGGATGAAGATACCCTGAACTTTTTCCTGCATCTAACAAGAAGAATGAAAAACATTCTTATTGAAAACAAAAAACAAAAAATTAGATACGCTATTTTAGGTAATTTTAATGAAATAGTAATTTTATTTATAGTTTTTCAGGCATTTTCCAACATAATATTTTAAGCAATATTATAAATGCAATATTATTCTGAAGGTTAGATGAAATAAAATTGTAAGTTACTACCATTTTATAAGAACAGTTTTTCAAGCCCTTCTAGGGTAATATCACTGTAAGTTATTTACAATTTATTGATATATGTGAACTGTATAGACAAAGTACTATATGTATTTATAGAATTTTTATATAGGCTTGTGAGGATTAAGAGTAAACAAAGTATATGAAAACACAAACCTTTTATCCTATTTCAGGCAGCTATGTAAAAATCAAATGAACTGGGAAGTCAAGATGACTGAGAAGGTAAGGGTGGAGAGCTTACTGCCAACGCCTGAATGCCACATGACACATCCCTGAAACATCCAAGGTGGGAGGAGGGACCCAACTCCTATAAATTGTTCTCTGACAATCTCCTTTACCCCCACACACAAAGAAATTGAACTATGTGTTACCATCAAACTTAGAACTGGATATATAGTACCTGTAGAAGTAGAGCCTGCTGAATAGTCCAGTTCATTATCTGCTTCTTCCATCATCTCCTCTAATTCCTCTCTTTCATAATCAATATCATAGTGATAGACCGCTATGTGCTCTTGTTGTTCCACTGGTAGCTGCACAGACTTCTCAGACTGTTTTTTTCATAGAAAAATACATTTTAATATTTTGTTACTTAAAACAGAAAAACAAATCTCACATCTGAATCCAAACAATCAACTTAAATAAACCAATAAAATGTAAAATATCCAATAAGAATGAAAGTAGTTGAATACAAATTACCAGTTTCCATATATTATTACATCAGAAGTCAACAATTTAAAATTTCTGAATTTAAAATAAAGATGGTTGGAGAGATGGCTCAGTAGTTAAGAGTGTATACTTTTTGTAGAGGACTTAAGCTTGTTTCCCAACACTCACATCAGGTGGCTCACAGCTTCCTGTTACACCAGTTCTAGGAGGGTCTAACATTTCTGGCCTCCACAAGCAACTGAACTCACATGCCCATACTTACAGTCACATCTAAACTTATATAGCTACTTGAAATTTTTTTTATATATTTTTGAGACAGGTTTCGCTGTGTAGTCCTGGCCTTCCTGGAACTCACTTTGTAGACCAGGCTGGCCTTAAACTCACAGAGATTCACCTGCCCTGTGTCCCTAGTGCTAAGATTAAAGACGTGTGACGCTGCCACTGCCACCATCACCTGGCAAAAATTTAACTATTAAAAAGAAAAACATTTAATGATGGCTTTAACCCTGACTCCAAATGTGTTTGTATTTAGTTACTGGAGTATCTAATTTTTGGTCCTATAACTGTCAGACTCTTAAATTTTTTTTGAAAAATATTTAAGGCAGTGTCTGACCTAAAATGAATCTGACGATTTTATCCTTATAAATCACAGGCATGCCCCAAACCTGTTGATAGCTAAACTCCACATGGCTGGAGGTGCAGTTTGGTGGTGCAAGGTAATGTTTACCATGCAATAAGGCCGGGGATCAACTGTCTAAACTGCCCTCCAAAAATGACATGGTGACTCCAGTCTCTCTTTAATCAGAGCAATTTGCCACTCTGGAGGCTGAAAATGCCTAGCTCAAGTCAAGTCCAAGCCACACAGGGAAGTTCTGGTCATTCTGGCTTACAGTGAGACCCTGTCTCAAAAATAGCCAAACAAACCAACAAGCAACCCAAGTGAACAAACAAACAAAAACAAAGCTGTGCTTATATATTCTTAGAATCCCAGAACTCACAAGGCTGAAGAAGGAATGTTAAGAGGCCATCTGCAGATACAGAGCAGTATCATGTCTTATAAACCATAACAAAAAATGGGGCTCAAAAAATGGTTCAGCAGTTAGGAGCACTTAGCCAGGTTGTTTTTTTGGGGTGTTGTTTGTTTGTTTGTTTTTAAAAAAAGTGAATTCACTTCCCAAAACCCAGCGGTCAGCTCCAAGCTATAAAGCTCACAACTACCCAGAACTCAAACTCCAGAGAATCTAATGTCTCTCTGCAGACACATACACATAAAAGTATAAATCTTTTTTTGTCCTAATTCAGTCTGGTCAATGGAAAAGTAATGTCCCTACAGTCTAACGAAAATGAAGGTGAGGTTGTAAAGAATGCAGGGCTGGCCTCAGGGAAAGTATAGAGGTGAAGTCCCTGTCCCTCAAAGCATCAGGCTGCAGACATGTCTGGGGTCACATCTTGATGCTGCCACTGCGGCCCCTCGCCTCCCCAATATAGGCTCCCTCTTTGCCCCGAGTTGCCAACTCTGTAACAGTGCCAGAGACCTTCCAATCCTCTAAGCTTTCTTTCCTTCCACCTAGGCTTCAATGAGTTCAAGGCCCCTTACTCAACAAGGTTTACCTCCTCCATTTTCCTGTCAGTGGCCTCGAGGACGGGTTCCGCGGCCTCCTCCATTTTCTTGTCAGGGGCCTGGAGAACGAGGTCTGCAGCCTCCTCCATTTTCCCGTCAGCGGACTCGAGGACCAGATCCGCGGCCCCCTCTGTTTTCCTGTCAGTGGCCTCTAGGACGAGGTCCACGGCCTCTGTTTTGCTGTCAGTGGACTCCAGGACAAGGTCCGTTGCCTCCTCCATTTTCCCGTCAGCGGCCTCGAGGACGAGGTCCGTGGTCCCCTCCATTTTCCCGTCCGCGGCCTCCTCCATTTTCCCGTCCGCGACCTCGAGGACAAGGTCCACAACCCCCTCCATTTTTCTGTCAGCGACCCCCTCCATTTTCCCGTCCGAGGCCCCCTCCATTTTCCCGTCAGCGGCCTCGAGGACGAGGTCTGCGGCCCCCTCCATTTTCCCCTCAGCGGCCTCGAGGACGAGGTCCGCAGCCCCCTCCATTTTCCCGTCAGCGGCCTCGAGGACGAGGTCCGTGGCCCCCTTCATTTTCCCGTCAGCGGCCTCGAGGACGAGGTTCCCGGCCCCCTCCATTTTCCCGTCAGCGGCCTCCTCCATTTTCCTGTCAGCGGCTCCCTCCATTTTCCCGTCAGCGGCCTCGAGGACGAGGTTCACGGCCTCCTCCATTTTCCTGTCAGCAATCCCCTCCATTTTCCCGTCAGCGGCCTCGAGGACGAGGTCCGCGGCCCCATCCATTTTCACATCAGCGGCCTCGAGGACGAGGTCCGCGGCCCCCTCCATTTTCCCGTCAGTGGCCTCGAGAACGAGTTTCGCGGCCTCCTCCATTTTCCCGTCAGCAGCCCCCTCCATTTTCCCGTCAGCGGCCTCGAGGACTAGGTCTGCGGCCCCCTCCCTTTTCCTGTCAGCGACCTCCTCCATTTTCCCGTCAGCGGCCTCGAGGACGAGGTCCGCGGCCCCCTCCACTTTCCCGTCAGAGGCCTCGAGGACGAGGTCCACGGCCCCCTCCACTTTCCCGTCAGCGGCCTCGAGGACAAGGTCCGCGGCACCCTCCATTTTCCCGTCCGTGGCCTCCTCCATTTTCCTGTGAGAGGCCCCAGGCCCCAGATGGTGCATACGGGCAATTTGCCTCAAAATGGCACCCGGGACTCCGGCCCCCTCACGGGGACACACTCCTCCCTTCTCACAGTGCTTCCTCCTCACAGTGCTTCCTCCTCACACGCCTTCCTCCTCACACGCCTTCCTCCTCACACGCCTTCCTCCTCACACTCATCCCTTCCTCCTGCCTGAACTAAAGCCCCGTGGTTGAAGCAGGTTCACAGACCAACGGTTACCACATCCACAACTCGGTCTGCACTCGGTCTGCTCCGGCCGACGGCTCCGCTTCACTGCTGTGAGGACTGGCTGAGGCACTGAATTTATACAGGAGGAGCCTCGGCCAGGGGCCTCACTGATTGGCTGGTGCTCTGCGCATGTGTGTTTGGGTTGCTAGGCTCTTTGGCAAGTGCCGAAGGAATCCCCAGGGGAGCGGGACATCCCGTGGTGGGGCGGTACCTTGAGGGGCAGGGCTTGCGTATGGGGGTGGCTGCTCGTGCAAGGGGCAGGGCTTTGCGGGCAGGGGACAGACTCCACATGTAAGGGGCAGGAAGGTGGGAAGGGGCAGGGTCAAGCAAACCCTCAAGGGGAGGAGCTTGGGTAACATGGGTTGACACCGGGCAAGGTAGAGCCATCAGGAAGGGACAAGTTGGGGTGCGCACATGGGAGCAGTTAAGCAGCCCATTAGAATCTTCCTTTAAAAATTGCATTTATTTGTGGGTGGGACATACATACGGCGCTTGTGTGTAGGTTAGAGGACAACTCCCTGGAGTCAGTTCTTTCCATCCACAATTGGCATCCCTGGGATCCAACTCAGGTGCTCAGGCCTGGCTGCAGAAACTTTGCCCTGAAAACAATTTCTACCGGTCTGATAAGGGCCTGAGGCTTCTCTGAAAACAGATGCGCTTGTGGTCTCCCAATTGTAGAAGTCACTGGTAGAGAAGACGACATAAACTAGGACTAGGGAAGGAGTGAACTTGACGTTTCTCCTTGGTGCAACTGTAAGGATTACTCCCCCTTTCCCCGGGGGAGCTGGCAGCTTAGGGAAGCTCACGTGTGCACTCTGCTTGGATGGCAGGGGCCCTGCAGTCGAACGTTTCTCTCCCAGTTCCCAAATAAACATTTAGAGGCTTAATATTAATACAAATTGTTTGATCTATTAGCTCAGGCTTATTATTACCTAGCTTTAAAATGTACATTAATCCATGGTTGTTACTCTATAGTTTACCGTGAGGCCTGTGGCTGGTTACCTCACATCTTTCTCCAGCAGCTACTGCCATCTCCCAGGCTGCCTTCTTTCTCTCTACATCTGTGTTTGGATTTCCCGCCTAGCTGTATTCTGTCCTGCTATAGGCCAAAAACAGCTTTATTCATCACCCAATAAAAGCAACACATGTTTGCAGCATACAGGAATCCCACATCAGGGCCCCTGGGATGAGAAGCCAGTCCCCTCCCAATTTCCACACAGAGAACAGGACCATGACATTGGGGACCACGGGCAGTAGTCAAGCCACCAAAGGAGCCTAAAGTGAGCACCCTGGAGCAGGAACAGAGAGGAAGGTCAATTTCCTCCAGCAGGGTTGACAGAACAGGCACATATTTGGGGTTTCTTTAGGCAACCTGTCTGGGTCAAAATAATCTGGGCACCTCCTACAGACCAAACTTACCTCTGGACATGTTCAGACCAGACAATACCTTTTTTCCTTTTGGGTGGTGTCATTGGTGGGCCTCCAAAGCACACAATAGCAACCAGTCAGAGAAGGATTTTTCCCAGGGCTCTGGAATATATCAGATTGTGTACCCCTAGAAGTCCTCTACAACCTGTGCAATCTTCCCTGTTCCTGGGAGTCCCCTAAATGTTAGGATCCAGTCTCTGTGGCTCTTACGGGGCCTCCAGCATATCATAGAAAGCCCGCAAGAGATGACTAGAATCTGATCCTACGAAAAATTAACCCAGTGCTCTTCTAAGAACCTGAGGTCAAGTTGCCCCAGCCAACTTCCTTTTTGTTAAATTGTCTTCTTGTGCAAACCTCCCCTTCCAGCGAACTGCTTATTTTAGCTTCTGTTAAACTGACTGCTTGCAGCAACCCCCACCCCCACTCCCACTGTGCAGCTGCTGAGCAAGATACCAGTATGTGCTTGTTGTCTTAACAAAACCCTTATCCTAAACACCCAGTGCTACACTTGGGTCCGGAATACCTGAGTGTAATTCCAGCCAGTTGGAACAAAGACTTTCAATTGGCTAAAGCTGTGTCTGAGTGGGCTCAGACACATTTCTGGTGGGCTCCCCATAACACTGTATGTGTTAAAACGGTGTGTGTGTGTGTGTGTGTGTGTGTGTGTGTGTGTGTCTGTGTAGAATCAACATAATTTTAAAAAACAGAACATTTCCTTCCATTATGTGTAACTCATTATGTGGTATCATCGGATTTCTTAATTTTGCTGTTATATGTATGGGGAAATGGTGTTTCTTGGAGTCTTTTATATTTCTCTAACCACGCAGACTTTGGGTTCTAAAAACTTTTTGTGGCCATATCCTTACCCATTTCCACAAAATACCTGCTTGGGTCTTTTGTATTTAACAATTGGTTGCTATTATACTTCTTAGTGATTAATAGGTCTTATTTCTGCTTTCTTGCAGTGCTTGTGAGGAAACCCGGGTCTTGGGCTGTCTCCCACCTACAAATTGGTGCCTGTCCCAGTTGCCATCAGAGAGGCACCATCCAGCAACTGATAGAGGTAGATGCAGAGACTGACAGCCAAATATTAGGTGGAGTTCAGAAATCCTGCAGAGGAGGGAGAGGAGAAAGGAGTGTAGGAGCCAAAGGGGTCAAGGACACCACAAGAAAGCCCCCACGGTCAACTAAGCTGGGCTCACAGGGACTTGCCGAGGCTGAACCAACAACAGGTAGCCTGCACAGGACTGACCTCTGCATATCCGTCACCGTTGTGTAACTTGGTGGACTCCCAATCGTGGGAGCAGGGGCTGTCTCTGGCTCTTATACTGGCTTTTGGGACCCTATTCCTCATACTGGGTGTCCTTGCCCAGCCTTAATACATGGGCCGGTGCTTAGTCTTACTGCAACTTGATATGCCATGTTTTATTGATATTCATCCTGGATGGAGACAGAAGAAGAAGGGGTGGGGGTGAGATGTGGGACGGGGTGGGGGGAGAGACTGGGAGGGGAGGATATAGGGAAACTGCAGCTTGGATATAAAATAAATAGATGAACTTTAAAAAGGAAGTAGTATAAACTCACTCTGCAATTTAAAAGTCCATAGTGCCCAGAGAATATATAGTTATCAAAAGAATATACTGTTAGAACCCAGCTACTGCTCAGGCCACAATACCTAGCATAGGCTTTGTCCTTTTGTAGATACAGACAGGCACCCTCAGGAGATATTATCTTTGAGTAACAGACTTACATATGCCAAAATCTCTCACCTGGAGAAGTGAGTTTACATTAAAGGGGGTTATTGTGGCTACATGTCCTCCTGCCTACCTTTTCCTTGCCTCCTGCATGGGAGCCAGAAAGTTTAGCCAATTATCAACCTCCTTGGTTGAACCAGGTTTACTGGTCTCCAAACAAGAGACAGCCCTCAACAGCTCTGGTGTCCTACCCGCTGGAAACTTCTTCAGTGAAAAGAAAGCGGGAGCGAGAGGAATGTCAGTCTCATCCAGACTTCTTGATAATGGTATGCATATATGTGTTTGGTGTTGTGCATGGCCACTGTTGTGTTATACGTGTGCATGGAACTCTTTCTGGGTAATAGCTAAAAAGCTTTTCTGGCTTTTCTTCATAGCCCTCCCAGAAAGTGATGAGCTGCTAAGAAATTTGAGGCCTCTTGCTTTCCAAATTATTAAGTTTATAGTATGGTTGCCCTTGCAGAGGACCAGAGTTCGGTTCCCAGAACATAGAAATTTTTTTGTTGCGCCTTTGTTTTTTCCTGGCCCCAGTTAGCTGTACAGATATAGACACATAGGTATACTTAAATAAAAGTAAATTATTTTTTACTATTTTAAATTACAAGAAAACGAGTAAAACACGAAAAATGAACACCCCATCCCTTGTGAAGTAGCAATTTGCCAGTATTCACTGAAACACTAGTGTACTAACACTTCCCTGGATCTTCCACACTGCAACTTTCTCACCCATGCTAGTCTGTTAGTCCTTATTTAAAAGAAGGTGTCTCAAGAGGCCTATCCTTCTTTTCTAGAAGAAGGCTCCTGTAGTTTTTCTTTGGGACTGCTGGTCAGCTCTGTTCCACCAGCTGCTCTCAAAAAAACTACACAGAGACTTCTAATTAATTAAAAGCACAGCCTATAGCTTAGGCTTATTTTGGGATAGTTCTTATAACTTAAACTAACCCATTTCTATTGGTCAACGTGCTTCCAATGGTTTGACTCCATTCTTCTTCTCAGTGTCCTAGTCTGACTCTCCCACCCAATTTCTTCCTGCCCAGTTATAGGCCAGTCAGCACTTTATTAACCAATGAGAGTAATACATGTTTATAGTTTACAAAGATTCTTCCACAGCATTTCCCCCTTTTTGTCTAAATAAAAAGGAAAGTTTTAACTTTAACATAGTAAGATAATATGCAACAAAAACAAACCCCAGGAACGTGGGTGTCAGTGAGGAGACCTTGGAAATCTATGTGGCCTCCTGTAGTAGATCAGTACTTATCACTAGCATAGGTGTGGACTTTGGGAGCCCATTCCATATAGAGGGATACTCCCTGAGCCAAGACACACGGGGATGGGCCTAGGCCCTATCCCAAAGGAAATGACAGACTCTGATGACCCGCTATGGAAGGCCTCACCCTCCCTGGGGAGCAGAAAGGATTATGGGATAGGTAGGGTTTTAGTTGGGGAGTGGTAGGGGAGGAGGGGACTGAAAGGGCACTGGGATTGACATGCAAAACAATTTTCTTTCTAATTCAAATAAAAGAAATCTGAAAAAAAGAATTACAGTTACAAAATACAGTCCAATTTTATTTGATAAACTTAGAGAATATAATCTATTATTTATCTTATTTTTGTGAGTCTAAAGTTTTATATTTAATTTACTTTTTATCATAACTATTTAGTCTTTAACTTCAACAAAGACCCTAAAGCAGTAGAATGTTATCTACCAACAAGAATATCTGGCTTCCTAGACAGTCACCCAAAGTTCTTCTGTAACATTGGAGCATCCAACTTTGACCAACTGATCTAGTATAACTGATGAACTTTTCTGAGAATCACAGAATTTTGAAGGACTGTCCTACCTTGTCTTGTCAAAGTTTGGCAGTTTTTTTCCTTTGTGTCCTGGGTTACTTCCCTCAGGTAGTGAGTTTGGTTGTATAAAGAACAAGGACTTTTTTTGTAATAAACTTGGCTTGTTGCCAAGTGATGGAAAAGTCTCTTTTCAAAACTTTGCTATTGACATGGTGGTTTCTTTAAATGAAATTCTGAGGCCTTTAGCAGATTCCCTATTAATAGCTGATCAGTTTCATCACTGCCTTGTGCTAGACAGCCTGGAAGACTGTATGGGATCAGATGTGTGTTATATATATGGGATGATTCCTGTCCCTGACTATGTCTTATAACTGAATAAATAATGAAGTCAATTTTGTGTCAGTTGTTATAAATTCAGCAGTTTCAATATGTAAAACACTCTTTCTGCATATTGTGAATCGGCAACTGTGTTAAGAGGTTCCATTAATACCATGAGAATGGCCTATAATTCTGAGTTTTAGACAGAATTATAAGGACTTAGATCTACTTTACTTGTATTTTCTAATTTGTAACATGTCTTTCCTGATTTTATTTGCACCAGTATATAATGTAGGGGCTGTAAGGATTCAGGAATTATTCTGGCCTGCCTCTGTCACCTAGCATAACGTACTCGGGCAGTACCCTGGTCAGCCCTGGGTTCCATGACTACTAGTGTGCACGAAGGTGCAAAGGACCCCTTAAAAGAAAGACCCCACCCACTTACGCTCTTTTTTTTTGCTTTCTCTTTTCACTCTATATCCTGCTCTCTTTCCCTCTCTCTTTCCCATTGTTCCCCTGGGGCAGACAGGACTTTTCCTGTCTCCCACTTCTCTTCTGTCCTTTTTCTGTCTCTGTGTCTCTTTTCTCTTTCCTTCCCCCTTTCCCTTTTTAATAAAACTTCTCACTAATCTCTGTCTGCCTGACATGTTTGTCCACTGCCTCGGTCCACCCATGCCTGCTGTGGTATCCTCCAAGGTCCCCCATGCATATTATCATACATGGGGTCCAGTTATCGGTGTTTCCTGTACAATGTAAGAAAGGATCCAGTTAAAAAAAAATCAATTGCCCTACTATATACAGATGATAAATGTGCTGAGAAAGAAATCAGGGAAACATCACCCTTTACAATAGCAACTAACAACATAAAATATCTGAGGTAATGCTAACCAAAATAGTGAAAGACCTGTATAGTAAGAATTTGAATCTTTCAAGAAAGAAATTTAAGAAGATACCAGAAAATGGAAAGATCTCCCATGCTCTTGGATAGGTACTGCTCTTTATAATTTGAGTTCTCTTGCTTTTGGGATAATTATTGTTAATCTCTCCCAGAAAATTACTACAACCTCTTTGCAAGGGTTCACTTTCTACCAGTAATTTGTCAGTTTCATCGTTAGCAAATGGTACTATACTTTCTGATGGATCTATTCCTGTTAATTGACAAAATCTCAGTTTTCCTTTTAGAATCAACTTAGGGATCTTTCCCACAAAGGTTTCTAATTTTTTACTTGATACATGTGGCAAAAGAGATTCATTCTATGATAATATCTTCCTTTTGCATAAAATTCCTGTAGGGGAATTCGTAGAGGGTTACTATGACTACAATACAGTTGCCTTGCACCCATATGATACACATGTGCAATTTGCTTTTTCTCTTCCACCAACACCAGTTCTCCCTCAGCTTCAGCCATTAATTCCCTGGGACTATTTAAGACCTTGTCACCATCTAAGATTTTTTTTTTAAGTAAATAGTTGATCAGGTTTTATCCCAAAAATGTGCCATAGATGGTAAATATCTCCTAGCAATCTCTGAAAGTAATTTGTACTTTTGGGGGTCTAATTTTTCATGAACCTGTTTCATTGCCTAAGTAATTAATAGAATCTCATCTTTGTATTTTTTCAGGAGAAATTTGTACAAGGCAAAATTTTTACTTCTTCAAGTATTCTTTCTAAATTATCTACATTTGAATAGGATAATAAAATATCATCCCTGTAATGTTATACTATAGATTGAGGAAATTGCTTGCATATTATTTGCATCAGCTGCAGTACAAAATATTGGCACAAAGTGGGGCTATTTAACATTCCTTGTGGGAGAACTTTCCATTGATATCTCTTAGAAGATTCAGAATTATTATAAGTAAGCACTATGAATGTAAATTTTTTCTGTCCTTTTCTTGTATTGGTACATCAAAGAAATAAACTTTTAAATCAATAACTATTAGAGGCTGCCCTTTTGGCAATAGAGAAGTAAAGGAATTCTAGACTTAGAGAGCTCATTGGCTGTATCAGCTTATTAACAGCTCTTAGATCTGTTACCATTGTCCATGTTCCTAATTTCTTTTTAATAACAAATACAAATATTAAAGCTTTAATATTCCTCTCTGTCCTTCTTTCCCTATACATTCAAAGCCATCTTGCACTCTGTTTTTACGATCCCTAAGAGTTGAATATTTACCTCCTGAAGAGGCCATTTTGGATGCTAAGATTTTTATGATATAATTATTATGTCTGCACTCGTGTCCACCAGAAATTCAATGATAATAGCATTTATTCATACTTTTAATTTTGGTCTCTGCTCATCTATAGAAGTTTGCCAATATACTTATTTTGTGGTTTTTTCCTGATTTTTTTCATTATCTTTTTTGTAGTTCTTCTTATGATCCAAAGGAGTATGATTTCTTACAATAGGTATTAAACTCTTTAATTGTTGTCTGAAGGAGCTTCCATAGTGATAGGAAAGGACTGAGTTGAACTTGGTATAGGGGCCTATGAGAGGTTCCTCAGGGAGTTTCATAATGACAAATTATTGCCTTGATAATCTCTTGCTGATCTATATTCTTTTGTCCAATGCCTGCCTTTGCTACACTTTCTGCATAATCCAGAAGGGAGAGGTGTTCTGTTTGGATTATGCTTAAAAAAGCATTGTTTCTAGAAATTCCCTGTTTCTAATCCTTTTTAAAGTGAGCTTGTCCGCCACAATCAAAACATTTGACAGTTCGATTTTTCTTTAAACCTCATGAAATCACCTCTTCTATCCATGTATCATCATCATGAGTTTCAATATTAACTGTGTCTCTGGATCCAATCCTCCAAAGGTTCTGACTTTGCTTCTAAAGGCCTAATTATCCTTTTACATTTAGTATTAGCATTTTCAAAAGCCATAGTCTCAATTATTATTTTTTCTAGTTTCTGTGTCTGATATCGTTCTATTGACTGCTAAGGATGCTTTGTAAGAAATCCTTGACGGATTCCTTTGGGTCTTGTATAACTTTTGTAAATGATTCAATTTTCTTTCCTACTTCTTCAATTCTGTCCCAAGCTTTCAAAACTGTTGCACAGCATACAACCAAGAAGTGGTCATCATATTACATTGCCTTGCTAAAGTAGTGTAATTTCCTTCCCCAGTAAGTTGACCTTGTGAGATATCTATACCTTTAGCTTTAGTCCATTGTTCAATGTTCTTAGCCTCTTCCCTGAACCAGGAAGTCCATTGCAATTCTGTTCTAGGCTCTAGAACAGCTTTAATCAAATATATCCAGTCTATAAGGATAACTCTATTACAAACTGACAACGTGTTTATCATCTGCTTCACAAATGGTGAATGGATGCCACTTGAGACTACAACTTCCTTGAATTTCCCTAAATCTAACATTGTCGTAGGCTTTCAGGTAGCTCTTATAGAACCTCTGTCATTTGGCACTTCCTGTAAGCTTCCTGGATATATTAAAATGGGTTCTCTTAAGATTTTAGGTTCCCTTTTAGCCTTAAAATGCAATGTTGAATTTGATCCCCCATTAAATTCCTCTATCTGGGTCTGAATATTTCTATGATCTGTTTTAATAAGTTTTTCTAAGGTTGGCATCCTGGCACTCATATTCACCAACTTTTTTAGAGATAAAGTAAGAATTATCAAAATGATAATTAACAGTATATCAATACCAGTTAAGTTGATTGTTGTCCCGACCTGCAGGACCTCAATCTTGGGCAAGAGAGTCGGGGATAGGGAATGCGGACAAGAGACGAAGAAAGAACGACCACGAGACAGGATTCTGATCAAGTGGCAAACTTTACTTTTCTCAGGCTAGCTTATATAGTCAGGATATGGGGAGGGCAGAATGGTTTGTTTGTGCACCAGGTGTTAGTATAGCAAGATATTAGGAAGCCACAAAGAGGATGTTTGGCAGGGTAAAGAGTTCATGAGTAAGAGGTCCAGGAAGGGTTGCCTAGGTGACTGAGCCTGTGGGTGGAGGACTGGGTCTTTTTCTTGAGCTGAGGTTCTAAGGAGCTGCTATGTAAAGGTTAATATACAACTATGTGGCCGGCCAAGAATGGCCTAGGATCTCATGCCCAGCCCTGAGATTTGCTCCCAACAGATTATGCCTTCATTTAATTGTTCAATTTTTAAATCATTCATAGAACAATCATACAGAGACCAATTCTCTCTATTGTAATTATGTTTCCCATTTTTAATGTGGGAAAACTCTCTTTTAAACTAATTCCTTCCTTTGAGAATTCCCAATTGACTTTACCAAATCTGCCAACATTGTCAGTGAACTGTGAGGTATGGCACATCTGATCCAAGAACTGTGAGCTGAGAGTGTCACCCCGAGGAGAAGGGCTGTAGGGGAAGTCTGCCACAACAAGAAAATGCCAACTTGCTCAAAGATTTGGGGTGAAAACAAAGAAAAACATAACTAGTTTGGCAGGGACTCCAGTGGGAGCCTGTCTGCAGCTCAGGCCTGGGCCTGGACCAGTAGCTTCAAATTTGCTTTTTCCTGAATTTGTACTTTTACATTGGATGCCAATTTGTAGCATGAAAAATAAAAGACCCAGAGACAGATATTTTAGCTAAAGCTTCAAGGGGAAGATCAGAGAAGCAAAGCAGCCAAGCCATTAGCTCTTACCTCTACCTCGGACCAAAGGGGCGATTCACTGAACCTCAGATTGCATCTCTAGACTGCTATGATCTCCTCAACCTAGCTAGAGACAAATTCTTTTTATACCTATCAAATCCTGAGATTAAAGGTATGTGATCCTAAGTGCTGAGATCACCTTTGTGTAAGCTGTTTCTCTTTAAGACTAGATCAATTTCATGTAGCCCAGTGTGGCCTGGAACTAACAGAGATGAATCTACTTGTCTCTTGAGTCCTGAGATTAAAGGTGTGTGCCACCACCACCTGGCTCTATGGCTAGCCAGTGTGGCTGCTAGAATTAAAGGTGTGTATCACCACTGCCTGACCTCTATAGCTTGTGGCTGGCTTTGCTTTCTGTATCCTCAGGCAAGCTTTAATAAATAATCAATCGAAGGTATAAACTGTATAACAATAAAAAATAACAAGGGAGAAACAAGACCTCACTGTCTTGTCTGCTGAGAAGCTAAGGAGGTAATGTGTGGCTCTAGTTTGCTCCTTCTTCTCTCTGTTCTCTCAGCATTTTCCTCTATATCTGACTGCAGGTTTTTAATTACATAGACCAATTCAGAACTTCCATTTACACAAGTTTCCACCAAAGGCAGTGTAGATGCCAGGGAAACGGGACGACGCCTGAGGTCATGTTGGTACCTGAAGAACATGCTGCCATACAGATGGGGTGGCCTGAGGTCATGTTGGTACCTGAAGAACATGCTGCCATACAGATGGGGTGGCCTGCGCTGCCACCTGGGGCCATGGTGATGTCTAGGTACATGGCCCTACCACAGCTAGGAGCTGTATTGACGTCCAAGACCCTTGCTGCCATCGAAGTCCTTGTGACTGCCTGGAGTCTGGGCCACCACCTAGGTCCATGTTGTAGTTGGGTGACCACAATGCTGCTGGGTCCATGCCAACCTGAGAGGCCTGTGCTGCCACCTTTAGATATGGTAACATCTAGGCTCAAGCTGCAGCTGCTGGCCATGTCTAGATCTGTGGTCCTGCCACAGCAGGATCTGTGTTGATGTCTTTTGCCCATGTTATCACAGGGGTCCATGCAAACCATGTGATGAACCCTGTGTTGAACCATGTGTTGAAGTACAAAGGCTGTGATGAATTAGTCTTACCCCTCACTGGCCTGGTCTGGAGAAAGCTGCCCTCCCCACTTAAGAGCTGACCCTAACCCTCACTTGCTCTGAGATAACTGATGACTTGATGACCCTGCATTGAAGAGCTGGTCCTGACCCTAATAGGAAAGCTGCCCCCAAAACACTTGGGAAAGCTGGCCTCACCCCTCACCACCATTGTGGGAAAGCTGGCTCCGCCCCAGAGAGGAAGCACCTGATCAGACCAACTCAGCTACCTCTCCAGGTACACATTCAGGGCTTTGAGTTCACACTCCCCAACATCCAACCCATTTATGATCTGTCAGAGCACTTGAAGGGACTGGTCCTGCAGAACCATGGCCAGGGGATCTCCATGACTAGGGGTAACAGCAGGATATCCAAGGATTGTCAGTGAAGGTAAAGTATTGTTGGTGTACTAGAACACAGAGGCCTTGAATATAACCAACAACACATTACACAATGAATATTTGTGTGCCCTATCCCAAAGAATACGACAGACTCAGAAGACCCACTATGGAAGGCCCCTGGGGAGCAGAAAGGGTATGGGATGGGTAGGGTGTTAGTTGGGGGGGCAGGGGAAGGGGGGAGGGAGAGGGACCTGGGATTGACATGTAAAATAATTTTCTTTCTAATAAAAACGGAAAACAAACAAACAACAAAAAAGCTATTTTGACAAAAGGGTATACTGTACAATACACAGCACCTCCCAAATGACACTAAGAAGAATGAAGAAGATATGGAGAGGCAGGAAAGACGGAGGATTAAATTGGGTTGGGTTTTTAAAATTTTTTTGCTTTTTTGTTTTATTTTGGTATAGTTTTTTGTTCGGTTTGTTTTTTTCTCATTTTATTTCTTTTTAACCTTTCCTTTGTGGGGGACACTACTAGGATAAAGGGTGAATATGGAAGGACTGGGAAATGAGATTGGGGTGCATGATGTGAAATTCCCAAAAAAATCAATAAAAACATGTTAAAATAATAGCTTGGAGATGGAGAGATTGGTCAGGGATTAAGAGCACAGACTGCTCTTACAGAGGACCCAGTTTCAATTCCTAGCACACACACATGGCAGCTCATAGCTATCTGTAAACTCCAGTTGTAGGGGATCTGAAATGCACCACACACACATGCAGGCAATACAATAATGTACATAAAACAAAAATAAATAATAATATTTTAACAGGGCAGTGGTAGTGCATGCTTTTAATCCCAGCACTCAAGGGTCAGAGGCAGGTAGATCTCTGTGAGTTCAAGGCCAGCCTGGTGTACAGAGCGAGTGCCAGGACAGCCAAGGTTGTTAGACAGTAAAACCCTGTCTCAAAAAAAGAAACCAAAAAATAGTATTTTGGAGTTGTTTCAGTTACAGTTGGAATGACATAGTTTCCAGTGATCCAGAGAAATTTCAGGGAAGTAAAGATTGTGAGAACTGTGATGGTAAATTAAAGCCAGGGTTATATGTGAAAGACTCTGTTAGTTAAGGACAGGAATTTCTGGTCAAATCCTGGATAATATGCCTGGGGAAAACATAGCACAACTTTGCAGTGATACTGAATCTCTGAAACGTCACTGGCCTTCAGATGCATTTATGTGTCCATTAGACACTTCTCCCTTGGGTCAGCAATGACATGATCATGAAAAAGGCTCTAGGGTTTTATGTGATCCATATCTGCAAATGAACTACACCAATCCCATAAAATGAAAATTGATATTTTACACTTATGATAATGTTTTGTTTAAATGAGTTCTTAATGGGATGTGGAACGATTTAAATCATAGCAATTAAAACTATAGCAAAGCACTACTACAGCCCAGTGAATTTATTTTACTACTCTGTAACTTTCAATCTGCCCCTAGGATCTACTAAGAACTATTATAAATGCTGGGAGTTAAAAAGTGACTCACCTAACACCCTATTTTTATGGAGATGAAATGCTACCATAGGAGGAGGATCCACAGAAAAACACTAAGTTTAACAAATGGAGTAGCTGGTAGGAAATGAAAGACACTGTAGAGAAATAAACTTTGGAAAGGCATAAGGACACTCAGACTAGAGGACAAGCTGTAAAGCTAAGTCATACCCCATCACATTTGCCGGCTCATCCCCAGAATCTTGAGTCAAATGCTTTGCTTCTCCATGCTGCTTAATGGCCCACAAGGCCACTGGCAACACAGAATCTGCTCCTGCTTATGGAAAAAGATGCATTTACCTTAAAGGCAGGGTTGTTCCTCTGCAAAAATCACATTCCAATAGGACATGTTTTTAAATTAACATGGTACCTTCCTAAAGTGAGTTCATGTTGCTAATGAAATTACCAGGATGTTCAAAAGAAGAGTCATACATAGTTCATATATCTTTGCTTTACATGCTCATATTATTTTATTAAACCAGAGCCTTAGAAATAATATTGAAAACGAATTATGAGGCTTGGTCAATACACATCTCCACCGGGATCATTGATACTGCCCTCCAAGAACAGTGCTGCTGAACACTGTCCACAGCAACCACATTCACAATGTCATAGAGCCCGGGTGTATAACCAGTAGGCTTCTGGAGGGAATCCAAAGTGAAATAGATGATGTCATCCACCACACCAGTTCTTCCATCAACGCTGGTCACACAGACCTATGAAGGGAAATGAAGGCAGTGAGTATGGAGAAGCAGAACCCACCACAGACGGCCCTCAACAACCCCTTGGCTGTAAACAGCAGGTCCCCCACCCCATCACTGATTCTCATCCTGGACACACAGGGAAAGTAAGTCGATACATCTGAGTCACCGTTCTACCCCTCTCCTATTAAAGCAGAGAAACAAGATGAGCCCTGGGCTACTGATAAGAGGATGAACCCTGCATGCTACTCAATGTGGCCTCACCCGCTACCTCCCTGGCTTCACATCTCATTCTCAGGCTGTACTAACCAAGGTCTTACTCCACCCCCTTCCCCACCCCACCTCCCTCCTCATCAGCAGATTGAACACCTCAAACCCAGGGCACTTAGTTTCCCCACAATTGCCTCAGAGCTAAGACACTTTGTAACTGTTGTCCACAGAACATCCTAATGTCAAGTAAAGCACACAACCTAGGAATTAAGTATGTGTGTATTCTACATTATTTTCTGCTAACTTCCTTTTCAATCAGTGAATGTGTCCACTTTGGCAGCGGATATACTGCCAGACATACCAAACAAAGTCCTGGCCTAAAAAAGTGATCAGGAAGGAAGGATAGACAGCTGTGTACCCATGACAAGGGCAACATAGAAGTATATTACCTCATCCATATTTTGGGAGTTCAGGAGGCTCACAGTGTGGATAGTGATGTTTGAAGTTCCCGGCTTCAAGGAATATTCAACCAGCAACAAATCTCCTTTAAAAGGCAAAAATCCTAAAACAGCCAAGAATATTAGAAATGTAAATATTATTGCACTCAGTTTATGTCGCATTACCAAGGCCATTTGCCACTGCAATATTGTGACCAATATTTCCTGAATGTAAAGTAACTTTTCCAAATACTTAGATATCTTTTGGATAAGTATGGTGGCTCATGCCTTTAATGCCAGCACTCCAAATGCAGAGGCAGGTAGATCTCTATGAGTTCGAGGCTAGTCTGTTCTCCAGAGCGAGTTCCAGGACAGCCAAGACTACATAGTAAGACCGTGCCTCAAAAAAACAAAGACAAAATAAAAATACCCATCACAGAGACCTTGAATATGTTCCTACAATAAGGAAAGTTTATAATCCTTTAAACACTGGTTCTTCTATCTTGATTGTGGACAAAAATCTTCAAGATGAAATAAACCGTTTCCTCCCCAGGTTGCTTTTGGTCATAATGTTCATCACAGCAGTTGAAACCCTAATTAAGACACTCTCCCTCTCCCAGGAGCTATCAATCACCAATATTTCCTTTGCTAGGAGTGAACTTGATGTCCACTTTCCCACTTGATGCTGGGATTTGGTCTGGCTTGAGCTTGAGATTCTTTGAAAAGGCATTGAACACGAATGATAGGTATAGTCTGTTGGTCTTGGGTTACATGATCTTGAGAATGTGGAAAATGTCCTTGAAATTGGAAATCAGGTACAATAAAGGGGAAATATGAAATGTTTAAAACTTTCCTGATATCATTTACAATGTGAATGCAATCACTAATGACTACGATTTTTTATTTATCAATAGATGTCTTAAGTTTTTCGTTTAGAATTTTTGGTTTTCCAGATAGGTTTCTTTGGGGTGTTCTAAAGCTCACTGGGTATCCAAGATTTGTCTTTGAACTCAAGAATCCCTAGCTTCAGGCTTCTGAGTGCTGAGATCATAGACGTTTTGTTTGTTTTTTGAGACAAGTTTTCAAAAAGCTTTGGGACTAAAGGCATATACCACCATGTCTGCAAAGGTGCATTTTCCCAATTGATGCTTTCTCTTCACAAATGAATCTAGTCTGTGTCAAGCTGACATGACAATTTGCCAACACAGTGAGTCAGTGTTTTTTAAGAGTGTTGCTACTGGGAGGTCCACCATACTCCAGTGGAAACCCACATGTCCATGAATGTATATGCAGCACAAATTGGACTTGATCAGTGAATAAAAAGAGGACACAAAGTTGTTTGGATAGGGGAGAGGGGTGGATTTGGGGAAGGATGTGAATATGGTCAAAGCTCATTGTATAAAATTGTTAAACAAGCAAATGAAATGTGAAAGAATACCTCCAGAAAGAAGCTGCATGGGAAAAAACGTTTCCTTGCTGATATAGATGCTGTCCCGTGTTGCATACGTCACACACTTAATGCAAAGTCTCTTGTCAAATTCTGATGGTTCAATACCATAAATAGGATCAGACATAGTTTTCACCTATAAGATAAGGAGACAGTGGTTGCAGCTAAAATAACAAGTAGAGGCAGGACTTTGTATAGGCAAAGGATTAAACTAGGATTTGTTGTGTGTTAAGTATATCTTAATTGCTATATGAAAGACTATGATGCACACAGTTCATGCTAATTCTACTAGTTTGAATGCACAGGATAGAAAGTGGCTTTTCACTGAGAGTTGAAAGTTGCAGGGTCAGATTGAGTTGCATACAGAGAACATCATTCACTGTGTTATTCAAATATAGGGGAAGAGACACAAAAGCTTTAGGACCAGAAAAACATCACTGCAATTGAATACTAGAACATCAAATCTGCTAAACTTAAAGGAGAATGTCAACAATGACCCTATATCCACAATAATGCTTGTCTTGATCAAAGAGGAAATATCAAAATCCCATTACTATAATAGAATCTTAGCAAACTCAGTCTTACTTTGATGGTTTTTAGTGCATGAGTTGTTTCATCTTCTTCCACGAGAGCAATGACGCTCATTCCAACATTCACTGGAACATTTCCACACACCATATCAGGATTGAAGAAGATAGTCTCATTAATCCAGCCATAGTCGGTACAGAGATAGGTAACAATTCCTCTGACAGACTTAAATTTGGAGTTATCTATGACACAGGGAAACAAAGGTCACACTGTCAAATGCAAAGAGCCACTAAACAGAAGTCGTAGTCTGACTTCTACCACCTGTGTAGATGTGAGCACATACCATCACTGCTCTGACCAAAATAACTATTTCTGCAGCCTAAGGTTGTCACTGTGCCTCCATGGCATCTGCAGGTGACCTGTGCCAGTAGAGTGCAAGGGATGTGCTCATCTTATCTGCTCAGGAAGCCTCTTTGAATTCCCATTATTACTAGTGTATGCCTGCCTCATCGTCAGTAGCAAACGCACAGCCATGGTTCTGCATTCTGACAGAGCATTAAACGATATGTGCAGATACAAGGATACGTTTCCAAATTGTCTCTTACTCTCCATAAGCATAAAGGGTAAGTAATGTTTTGGGATGTGGCTCCAGTAGCCTGCTGGGACCACCGGGCACCTTCCTCTGTGGTACCCTCCTTATGACCGACTCTGCCTCCTGGCTTCAGATACATGTGTGCGTGGGAAACAAGGCCAAATTCATTCTCAAAGTGAGATGGTCCCCTTCTCTGGGGAATACAAAGGCGTCTTGTAAGGGGAAGGCGGAGACAGTACAGCCCACAAAGACTTATGTTCTTTGAGTTGGTCCAGACACCCTCCTGCGTTGGTCCACCAAGGGCGCTTGAGGCACAGTTAGACAGTGCTGGCCTAACTGTCGGGAACTCAGGCTTACCCTCATGCTCAACAGCCACTCAGGATGGCGGCAGGTCCCTCCCCCTATTTGTTGCCTCACCACTCCTCACGTGGAGGATACCCTTTCTGAGGAGTCTCCTTGAGTGGGGAACATGGGGGCTGACTCCCAGAGCCAGAGGATTACCTTGAATCTGGAGCTTTCCTTGAGATTCGGTCCTCCTCTGAAAGAAAGTTAAAATACGGCGCAAAATTCTCTGCATGATTACCACAGGCCTGGGCAACACAGAGGCTTTCTGATGAAGCTTGAGATCTCCTGACTCTCAGTAGGCTTCCTCGGCCTCCCGGAGATGTCAGTGAACGGCTAACCGCTAACCGACAAACCTGAGGAGAGCCTGAAACAGCGTACCTCCTCCGCGGTTTCCAGGTGTCCGTTTGCGTTCTCTTCAGGGAGACCCCTCGAGGCCACTTTTCACTTCCCAGCCAATGAGACGCAATGGTTTGTTTACGTCACTGCTGTAGCCAATGAGAGACACTGAGAAGGGAAATTTAGCCCCACCCACTCTTGCACAGGTGAACCAATAGAAATGTCTCTGCAAAATTCGAAGGTTGGCCGTTAGTAAGGGTACTCAGAGGGTGTTTCTCATTTAGCATTTCTGCTTTGCTTGTTGTTTTTAGTTCTTTGGGTGAGAGTCTATTGATTTGAGATGGTTCCTTCTTATAATTTTTTATTTGAATTACAAACAAGATTGAATTACATGACAATCCCAGTTCCCTTCTCCCTCCCGTCCTCCCCTATCACCCCCCCCAACTAAAACCCTACTATCACATATTCTTTTTTCTAATCTACACCTGACTCAACCTTTCTGCTCCCTCATGACCTCTGCATCCTTCCTCTTCTTCCCTTCTCATTCTCGTAGCTCCCTCCCCCCTCTTCCCGTGTTCTCAATTTGCTCAGGGGATGGTGACCCTTTCCCCTTCTGCAGGGGACAAAGTTTGTCTCTCTTAGGGTCCTCCTTGTTTACTAGTTTCTCTGGCAGTGTGGATTGTAGGCTGGTAATCCCTTATATATGTCTAAAATCCACATATGAGTGAGTACATATCATGTTTGTCTTTTTGTGATTGGGTTACCTCGCTCAGAATGGTTTCTTCTAGTTCCATCCATTTTCCTGCAAATTTCAAGATTCCATTGGTTTTTTATTTATTTTTATTTTATTTTATTTTATTTTGCTGAGTAGTACTCCATTGTGTAAATGTACCATATTTTCTCTATCCCTTCTTTGGTTGAGGGGCATCTAGACTGCTTCCAGTTTCTGGCTACTACAAATAGTGCTGCATTATTGAACAGATGTCTTTGTTGTAGGAATATGCTTCTTTGGGGTGTATGCCTAGGAGTGGAATTGCTGGATCTTGTGGTAGACTGATTTCCATTTTCTGGAGGAGTCGCCATCCTGTCAGAATTGCTAAAATCAAAAACACCAATGACAGTTTATGCTGGAGAGGATGTGGAGAAAGAGGAACACTTCTCCACTGCTGATGGGAATGCCAACTTGTACAGCCACTTTGGAAATCAGTATGGCGACTCCTTCTTACTATTTTAAGCACTTAGGGTTAGACATTCCTTGGATCACTCCTTTTTTCTTTTCATTTTTATTTAAATTAGAAACAAGCTTCTTTTATATGTCAATCCCAGGTTCCTCTCCCTCCTCTCCTCCCTTACCCCCCACCGACCCCCATTCCATCTCCATTCTGCTCCTCAGGGAGGGTGAGGCCTTCCATGGGGCATCTTTAAAGTCTGTCCTATCATTTGGAGCAGGGCCTAGACTCTCCCCTGTGTGTCTAGGCTGAGAGAGTATCCCTCTATGAGGAGAGTGCTCCTAAAGTTTATTTATGTACTAGGGGCAAATACTGATTCACTACCAATGACCCCATAGATTGTTCAGATCTCCAAACTGACATCATCCTTCAGGAGGTCTGAAAAGGGACAAGATCTCCTAAGCCAATTGGGAGCATGGGGGGAGACGAGAGAGAGTTACAAGAAAAAGAAGGGGAGAAGGGGAGGGGAGAGGAGGACATGAGGGAACAGAAGATGTAGTCAGGGGAAGAATAGAGGAGAGCAAGAAAAGAGATACCATCATAGAGAGAGTCTTTATAGATCTAAAGAGAAATCTGGCACTAGGGAAATGTCCAGAGATCTACAAGGATGACACCAACTAACAATCTGAGCAATAGTAGAGAGGCTACCTTAAATGCTCTTCCCCTATAATGAGATTAATGACTAACTAGTATGCCATCCTAGAGCCTTCACCCAGTAGCTGGTGGAAGTAGAAGCAGACACCCACAGCTAAACACTGAACTGAACTGGAATCCAGTTGCAGAGAAGGAGGAGTGATGAGCAAAGGGGTCAAGACCAGGCTGGAGAAACCCACAGAAACAGATGACCTGAACACAGGGTTGCTCATGGACCCCAGACTGAGAGCTGGGAAAACAGCATAGGCCTGTTCCTTGGATCACTTCTTAAACATTTTGTCAGACAGTTGCCCTGATTTAGTTTACCATGCAGGGTCTTTATTTCTCTTATGGAAAATTCTTTCAATATAAGACAGATTATTCTTATCCCCTTTTGATATTAATTTGGCTTCTGGGTTCTCTGCTCCTGATGTCTGCATTTGGGTCCTATCTGGTTCTATCTGAATGAATGAAAGATAATTGTCCAGTATAGTGTATCCCTCATTAAGTATGAAGGAATATCAGAACCATGTGGATAAAGACATTTCTTGGGGCTGGTAATGTGTTGTAATTGTTTCCTTTTCAAGTTCTTTATCTTTTTTCCCCTGATATCTCATGAAAAATGAAGAAATTAGAATGATTATGACATTAAAGAAGCTTTTTGGCCTGATGTGGTCAGAGGTTTCCCTATTCAGGATGAGGAAAGCAATCAGCCTACCCACACAGACTACCCACACAGACTACCCACACAGACTTCTCTTGATATTTTGAAAGTGGAAAACCCGAGTCTGAATGACACTTTTCTGAAAAGTCCTGAATTATGAAATGTGTAACATTGCCTGAATACAGAATGTGGTGCATACTGTCTGGTTGTAGTTCAGTGGACTTTTACTCAGTCCTCTTGATAGATGGTCATGGTCCTGTCCCTGACATGAAGTCCTGGCCAGGCCATCGCCTTATGACTAGAATCATTAGGATTGGGCCAGAGAGTTGGCTCAGAAGATGAGAGTACTTGTTGATCTTGCTGAGGAAATTGGTTCCATTCCCAGTGTCCATATGGTGACTCACAACTGTCTGTAATCTCCATAGGACATCTGCTTCTGATCTCTGCAGGCACCAGCTGCATGTGGTACATCTAGAGACAAGCAGGCAAAACACCCATACCAAAAAAAGAAAAAACAATTTTAATGTATTTTTAAATGAGCAAATGATTGAACATACAGATATACAAAGAGATAAACATGAGAAAATATGCTCTATAGTTTTATCTGTACAAGGCAGGTACAAACCAAAGCACAGTAAGAAATGTTGATAATAATCAGAACTCAGCTGAGCATGGTGGCACAGGCCCGAAATCACAGCACTTGGCAGGTGGAGGCGGGAGAATCAGGAGTTCAAAGCCCACTTTAGCTACATAGAAAGCTTAAAACCCTGTTACGAAAGTATGCAAAAAAGAATGTGCTGAAAAGATGGCCCGATTGTTAAGAACACTTTTTGTTCTTGCAGAGGACCTGAGTTCCCAGCACCCAGAGGATTGCTCAAACAACCTGTGACTGCAGTTCCAGGGGGATCTGATGCATTCTTCTGACTTCCTCAGGCACCAGGCATATAGGTAGTACTTTCATACACATAAAATTAGTAGAAAAATGTGTTAAATAACAAGAAAATGTACCATATATCTGAAAAAGGTGGAAAAAATTTTTACAAATATTCATCATAAATAAATAGCAAACATTTGAAGAGAAAAATATGTGTAACCTATTTTAAATTTTATAGAATATACGAATTATCAAATGTTGCATAGCATCCCACTAATATGTATGATTTTACGTATTGATTAAAATGAATTTTTAAAAGTCACAGTGCAATGTCACTTTATACTTAGCATAGTGACATAAGAAAAATAATAAATAAATAAATATTAACACTATGGATGTAGAAAATTAAAACCCCGAGCAACAACTCCACCCCATGCCATGTGGCTTTAGCAGGTGGGACTCAACCAAATGCAGCCTGGGCTTTCTAGCCCTGGCCTTGGAGAGGACTCCAACAACACCTCCACACCAACCAGGAGCCAGACAGGTGGGCAACATTATGATCCCTTTGTGATCAAGAAGCATAGTCCTGCCCAGCACCAAGACAAACTAAGAAGGATAAGGAGACTCACATGCCAGCCTGGGGTAGCTCCAACCTGGGCCCACCTGGCACTTCGTGGCACCAGGCAGGTGAGCAAAGGGATGGTGTGGTATGGGAGAGGCACAGCGGAAGAACTGAAAGCAGTGAAAAGTGAGCTGAGGTGGGTGGCTTCATTGCCACCCAGAGCCATCGTGATGGCTAGGCCTTTGCTTATTTGGAGGTGTGTGTGTGTGTGTGTGTGTGTGTGTGTGTGTGTGTGTGTGTGTGTGTGTGTGTGTGTATGTGTGTGTATGTGTGTGTGTTACTTTCATGTAGTCTAGGCTGGAAAAATGGAAACTTTTTCTTGAGTCAAAATCTCACTATGTAGCCCTGGCTGGCTGACCTAGAACTTGCTCCACACACCAGGCTGACCTTGAACTCAAAAAGATCCACCTACCTCTGTTTCCTGAGTGTAATTTTCTTTCTTAGTTGTGTCTTTGTGTGGTTTGGGTACCAGGGTAACTGTAGCCTCGTAAAATGAGTTTGGCAATATTCCTTCTGTCTCTATTGTGTGGAATAATTTGAGGAGTATTGGTATTAGATTTTCTTTGAACATGTGGTAGAATTCTGTGCTGAAACCATCTGGGCCTGGGCTTTTTGTGTTGGGAGACTATTGGTAACTGTTTCTATTTCCTTAGAGGTTATAGGTGTATTTAAGTTGTTTATCTATTCTTGATTTAATTTTGGTATGTGGTACTTATCTAGAAAATTGTCCATCTCCTAAAAGTTTTTCAGTTTTGTGGAATACAGGTTTTTGAAGTATGACCTGATGATTCTCTAGATTTTCTCAGTGGCTCTTATGTCTCCCTTTTCATTTCTGGTTTTGTTAATTTGGATAGTCTCTCTCTGTCTTTAGGTTAGTTTGGATAACGATTTGTGTATTTTGTTGAATTTCTCAAAGAACCAACTCTTTGTCTCATTGATTCTTTGTATTGCTTTCTTTTGTTTCGATTTTATTGATTTCAGTCCTCAATTTGACCATTTCTTGCTATCTACTCCATCTAGGTGAATTTGCTTCTTTTTGTGCTAGCGCTTTCAGTTGTTCCATTAATTCACTAGTGTGGGATTTTTCCAGCTTCTTTATGTAGGCACTTAGTGCTATGAACTTTCCTCTCGGCACTGCTTTCATTGTGTCCCATAAGTTTGGGTATGTTGTGTGATTATTTTCATTAAATTTTAGGTAGTCTTTAATTTCTTTCTCTATTTATTGACCCAGTAGTGGTTCAGTTGACAATTGTTCAATTTCCATGTGTTTGTGGGCTTTCTGAAATTAATGTTGCTCTTGAATTCTAACTTTAAGCTGTGGTGATCTGATAGGGCACAGGGGTTTATTCCCATTTTTTTAAATCTGTTGAGGTTTGCTCTGTTACCAAGTATGTGGCCTATTTTTGAGAAGGTTCCATGATGTGCTGAAAGAAAGTATATTCTTTTGTGTTTGTGTGAAATGTTCTACAGGTGTCTGTTAAGTCCATTTGAGTCATAACATTGTTAGTTCCCTTATTTCTCTGTTAAGCTTCGTCTGGCAGACCTGTCCAGTGGTGAGAGTAGGGTGTTGAAGTCTCCCACTATTAGTGTGTGGGGCTTGATTTGTGATGTAAACTTTAGTTATGTTTCTTTTATAAATGCAGGAGCCCTTGTGTTTGTGGCATATATGTTCAGAACTGATATTTCCTCTTCATGGATTTTTCCTGTGGTGAATATTAAATGCCCTTCTTTATCTTTTTTATTGATTTTAGTTTGAAGTTTATTTTGTTAGATATTAGGATAGCCACACCAGCTTGTTTCTTAGATCTATTTGATTAGAAAAAAATTTCCCAACCTTTTACTCTAAGGTAATGTCTGTTTGTAAGGTTGAGGTGTATTTCTTGTATACAGCAGAAGGATGGATTCTGTTTTCATAGTCAATCTATTAGCCTGTGCCTTATTATAGGTGAATTGAGACTGTTTATAGTAATGGATATTAATGACCAGTAATTGCCAATTCTTGTTATTTTTATTTTTGTTGTTGGTGGTAGTATTGTGTGTGCAATTACCTTCTTTGGGATTTGTTGCTATAAACTCATCTATTGCCTGTGTTCTTGTGGATGTAGCTGACTTCCTTGGGTTGGTGTTTTCCTTCTAGTACTTTCTGTCTATCTGGGTTTACGGATAAGTATTGTTTAAATTTGGTTTTATCATGAAATATCTTGTTTTCTCCATCTATGGTTATTAAAAGCTTTGCTGGCTAAAGTAATCTGGGTTGGCATCCATTGTCCCTTAGTGTCTGAATAACGTCTGTCCAGGACCTTCTGGCTTTCATTGTTTCTGTTGAGACGTCAGGTGTAATTCTGATAGGTCTGCCTTTACATGTTTCCTGTCCTTTCTCCTTTGCAGCTCTTAATATTCTTTCTTTATTCTTTATGTTTACTGTTTTGATGATTATGTGGAGATACGACTTTTTTTGGTCCAGTCTATTTGGTGTTCTGTAAGCCTCTTGTACTTTCATAGGCATATCCTTCTTTAGCTTGGGGAAGTTTTCTATGATTTTGTTGAATATATTTTCTGTGCCTTTGAGTTGGACTTCTTCTCCTTCTTGTATCCCTATTATTCTTAGGTTTGGTCTTTTCATGGTGTCCCAAATTTGCTGCATGTTTTGTGTTAAGGATTTGTTGGATTTAAATTTTTCTTTGACTGATGAATCTATTCCTTGTATCATATCTTCCACGCCTGCAATTGTCTCTTCCATCTCTTCTATTCTGTTGTTTATGCTTGTATTTGTGGTTCCTGATAATTTACTCAGATTTTCCGTTTCTAGAATTCCCTAGGTTTGTGTTTTCATTATTGCCCCTATTCCAGATTTCAAGTCTTGAATCATTTCCTTCACTTGTTTGATTACTTTTTCTTGGTTTTCTTTAAGGGATTTGTCGATATCTTCCAATTTTTGCTTGTATTTTCCTCCACTTCTTTAAGGGAATTTTTCATTTGCTCTTTAAGAGTCTTAATCATCCTCATAAAGTTATTTTTGGGTCATTTTCTTCTCCTTTATCTGTGTTGGGATGTTCAGGTCTTGCTGTTGAGTGTGTTCTTACCTTTTTGTCTTGAAAGACTCCCATGGGGTGGAACCCCCTGGATGAACACTCTGGAATGGCGACCCCCCAGTCACCATGTGGAGATGAAAGCTTGATGCAAAGAGCAAGAGGCTATTTTATTCAGTAACTGGCCCCTGGACCAACTGGTTACTCATACAGAAGCAGAGGAGCTGGACCCTGAGCTCTGATCTAGGGGCTTCTTAAAGGCAAAAACTTCAAACAGATGGGGTCTGGGGTGAGCGAGGGTAACAGTTCTGATTGGCGCATTCCAGGTGGCTGACTGCAATCTCCAAGCACAATCTCTGGGCTCAGGGGTGGTTTAGGGCAGTTACATGTGCATCTCTGGGAACCATTTTTTCTTTAACTTTAGCGACTCTTTCCTGTTAGGGGTCGTAAATTTAGCTTCTCACATATCTGCAAAGGAAACATCTTAGGCTGGGGTCCTTTAGGATCTCATTGCATAGCAGGCAAATGAGATACCATCCAGTCAAAAAGGCAGGCCATAAGGGTGGAGGCCATAAACTACAGAGTTTCTATGGTTACTTAAGGTCACACAAAGTATAGAGTCAGTTAGTGACTATACAAATTAAGGGGGATACATTTGACTGAGATAAGACAGGGCATGAGGTTGTGGGGGTTACCAGGTCTGTCAATTATCCTCTGGGCTGGGGAACCAGCAGGGCACCTTTACAACCAGCAATCAGCAAAGGAATGCCAACAAGAGTGATAAGTCACCTCTGCCTCTCTGGGAGCAGGGCTCAGGCGCCAGCCATGGCATTCCCAGCCATCAGAAGCTCTCCCTCTCTCTTCCCCTCAGAGCCCAAGTCTTTCCAACCTTCACCAATTTTTTGATCCCAGAGTCTATGCATCTTTTTCTCTAATCTGTATAGGTGGAGTTAGCTTGTGTTTCAGGGGGGTTTCTTTTTCTCCAAGTAGTATAGTTGGGAGCTGTGGCTCCCTTGACCTCTCCTTCAGGCACAAGCAGAGCAGAGCCTTCAGTGAATGGTCCTCCTTTTGGAAGTGGGCCCAAGGCTCTGGTGATTGCTCCTCTAGGTGTTGGTGGTGCTGAGGGTCCAGTGGTCAATGCAGCAGTGAGGTATCTCTAACTGAGAAATGGCAGTGGGTGCTGGCTGGGACACAGGTGCTCTTTCCCAGAGGAAATTCTCACAACAGTTTCTGGAAGCCACTGCTGGAAATGGCTGGTATAATCTCACCCAGCTGTTGCTCCTTGCTTTTGGGCCATAGGCTTGGGCCTCCCTCTGCAGCTGCTGCTGGGCCTGAGGCTCAGTCCTCCCTCTTCAGCTGCTCCTGGGCTGGGCTTCAGGCCCCTCATGGAAACTGCACCAGGCCTGAGCCTCAGGCCTCCCTCTGCTGTTCTCTAGGCCCGAAGCTCTGGCCTCCCTCTGACACTGTTCCCGGTTCTGAGGCTCCTGGCTCTCTTGACACTGCTCAGCGCCTGAGGCTCAGGCCTCCCTCTGCAGCTGCTTCTGAGCTGGGCTTCAGGCCTCCCGCTAATGCTGCTCTGGGCCTGAGCCTCAGGCCTCCCTCTGGTGCTGCTCCAGGCCTCTTTTTATAACATTTTAAGGGTGTAAATTGTATAGAGAAATATAGCTAGTTTTAGAAATTAGTTACTTGCACCAGGAAGTAAAATCACAATTGAAACAGAGATCTTGGTTGTAAAAGCTACCAATTTTATATACTGACCATAATGCTACAATAAACAGTGTGGATACCCTGGTGAAGTGATTATTTCAGTTTCTTTGGAGACAAGGCCTCAATTCTGCAATACAGGTCTTTGCCTCTGCCCCTGTTCCCGACTCTGCCTCTGTTTCTGCCTCCCCACTAGTGCAGATTATTTCAGTTTTAGAACTGAATCTATTCTGGAAATCTTTTTTAACATTGCAACTTGTTATGTCTCTAGTATATAGTGGAACAAATTAATTTTGTTTTTAACATCAATAAAATCAAAGAAGTATTACAAACTCATAGAGCAGACAGACAATCTAAATTCAGGTGTATGTTGTTCAATAGTCACTCCATTTTCTAAACAAAATCTTTTGTAATCAAAAGATTAAGCACAAACAGATAGCATTCATGTATTTGTATAAAGTCCTGTCTTGGTTTCTATGACTGTGATAAGCACCATGACCAAAAGAAATGCGAGGAGAAAAAGGTTTACTTCAGTTTACAACTCTCAGGTCATACTCCATCACTGAGGGAAATCAGGACAGGAATTCAAGCACAGCAGGAAACTAGACACTGGAACTGAAGCAGAGGCCATGAAAGAACACTGTTTATTGTCTTGCTCTTCTCCAGGAAAGCAGAATTTAGCAGAAAACACACAAAATATCACAACTGAATACCTAAATCCAAGGTTAGTAGCCTGCTACTGGAAACATATGTAACCCTGTGGAAATCAAGTTCTATACTGCAATTTTTAAAAGTTTATATCTTTGTTTTTATTGTGTGAATATTTTACCAGAATATATGACTGTTTGGCAAGCCTGCACCTGGTCTTTGTGGTGGTCAGAAGAGGGCATCAGATGCCCTGGAACTGGAGTTACAGGTGGCTGTAAGCCACTGTATGGGTGCTGGGAATCAAATCTGGGTCCTTTGAAAGAGCAGTCAGTGTTCTTAACCTCTGAGCCATCTCCCTAGCCCCACAATTTTTATATGACAAGAAAGAGATATAAATGGAGCTTACCTCAAAAGGTCCAAATTTATTTAAGAATAAAATAGTAGTTAGAAAGGAATATCAGCAAAACAGAAAACTTTTAAAGCAATGTTGCTGATAATTTATGTTGAATTCGGACCAAGACTAAATTACCTTACTAAATGAAGTTAGTGATAAGTATAATGAAAGCAGCAGAGTTGTAACTCTCTGGGACTCAGGAAAGTGAAGAATACCCAGTATGTGCCTGTGCTGAGATGGTTCGAACCTTATGAGCCTTATTTGTTTGTGTCTTCTTGGCAGAAAGGGCTACCCTTTACAAGATACCCAGAAGGAATAATTGGTATGCGCATTGTTTCAGGGGCTGGAGATTGGCTGTCTTAGAACCGGGAATTAGTAAGATACATATTACTTAGACTACAAACCATTTTCAGGGCTCCTAGGGCTTTCAACAGGTCTCTAGATTTGATAGCATCAATTCTTTCTTGAATTGACTGCAAAACTGGAGGCAGGACCTGGAAAGATAGCTTAGCAGTTTAAAAGGCTTGATGCATTTACAGAGAACATGGGTTCAGTTCCGAGAACTGACACTGAGGCTCTCGATGCCTGCAACACCAACTGCAGTGGATCCTGCGCCTCCTCTGGCATCCACAGGTACTGCATACATGCAATGTGCATTCAGACACGCGAACATACACAAATATGAGCAAATAGCAATGCACATACTCATACAAGAAAAGAAAAGAAAAGAAAAGAAAAGAAAGGAAAGGAAAGGAAAAGAAAAGAAAAGAAAAGAAAAGAAAAGAAAAGAAAAGAAAAGAAAAGAAAAGAAAGAAAGCCTAGAGTGAGAGTTCCAGTTCTTCCTGAAACCGTAGAGAACAGAAGAGAGATTACTGGGTGTGGCCTCACGAAATACCCCGGAAACACAGCTCTCTCCCCACCCACCCACATCCCGCTCGGGGGACATTTTGTTTGGCAGGCACAGCGAATGCACACGAGAGGAGGCACCACATACAGAAAAAGCCCCTTTCGTGAAAGCAAAGTTGCCTCTACCTAATAACGGTGGCAGACAAGGTGAGTTGGGTTCCCTTTGGCCTTCCTTTTAAGAGATCATTTGTAGCACCTGCTAGCTGGTGGTGAGTGGGCGTCAACTGGGACACCATGTTTTTCCACAGAGTTGCCTCAAGTTTGGACATTAAGAAAAAAAATAGATTGCCAAAATGGGTGTTTGGGGGAGGACTTCCAAAGTCCTTAATATGCAACTAAATTCAACCATTAGGGTGAGTATAGGGCGCTTTGCTCCTTTTCCTTACCCAGGTAATTTTGTCCTTGAAGGGAAACTTTTGGTCACTCTGTGCAGTTTTCCTGGTGGACAAGGGAGTGTTTTAACCGGCATTCTGACATGTCTAGGTGCATAGCTAGAAGGTTCCTTCTGTAGTCTGCATTTTATACTTGCTGAGGACAGGTTCTTCTAGATAGAAAATAGAAATGCAGGTAAAATAGTACATATCGAATATTAAACAGCATTACGGTTACACTGAGAGCACCAGGGGATTAGACATACGGCATAGTTCAGAAGACTGTAGTAAAATATTTATTTTGTCTTAAATTCTGTGTGTGGGTAGGTGTGAGTTGTATATGTCCAGGGAGATTCGATGTGTCAGATCTCTCTGGTGTTTGAGTTACGAGGAAGTGTTAACTGCCAATGTAGTTATTGGAAGTGGAACTTGGGTGCACCAGCCCTTGTAACGACTGAGGCTGAGCAATGGCTGCAGCTGCAACACCGCATAAAAAAATAAAAAAAAAACCCAGAAGTGTCGTTTTGTCTGTGTGTGTGTGTGTGTGTGTGTGTGTGTGTGTGTGTGTGTGTGTGTGTGTGTGTGTGCATGCGCGCGCGTGGGCATGCGTAGGCAGCCTTACTTCTGTGACTTCACATCGAGTTCTGCTAACAGGAGCTCCGCCAACTTGGGCTCGTGAATTCCTTTGCTCCTTCACTTGTACAACTTTGGAAGATAGTTCTCTGGCCTTTTTTGTCTGTCTTCCTTCCTTCCTTCCTTCCTTCCTTCCTTCCTTCCTTCCTTCCTTCCCTCCCTCCCTCCCTCCCCCTCCCTCCCTCCCTTCCTTCCTTCCTTCCTTCCTTCTTTCTTTCTTTCGTGTGTGTGTGTGTGTGTGTGTGTGTGTGTGTGTGTGTGTGTGTGTGTGTGATACCTGTGTCTGTGTGTCTGTGTCTGTGAGGATCCCGTGCAAGTGGAGTTTAAGACGGTCGCGCGTCTGATGTCATGTGGGTTTTAGGAATGAAACCTAGGTCCTCTGAAACAACACTGACTGCACTAGCCATCTCTCCTGTAGCAGCAGTCTTCTCTCCCACCATGTGAGTCCCAGTGATGTAACTCAAGTTATATTGTTTAGTGGAAAGCCCCTTTAACCACTGAGCCTAGCCACCTTACCAATTCCTCATAAGCCATTTTTAAAAGATTTTACTTTTTTGGGTGGCACACATGTGTGTGCCTGTGGTGGGGAGGTGGGAGCAGCACTGTCCCGAGAGGTGATTGAATTCTTGGATTTTATACAGGCTGTTGTGAGCTGCAAGGATGCTGCGAACTGAACTGGGCTTCTCTGTAAGAGCAATGATCGCTTCTAGCAGCTGAACTGCCTCAACAGCCTATCCTAAGCTTTTTCTTTTGGGGGGCAGGCTCTCACTATGTAACCATGACTGTCCTGGAACTCACTGTGCGTGCCAGGTGTCATGTGCCACCATACCTGAGCTTCATATGCCCATTTTAACAATCTCATTTGTGATGTCTTCCAAAAAGGGACTACTGTTTTTTTTAACATGTGGGTTTCATTATTTCTGTCAGAATTTCTGAGTGTTAACCAGAGACAGGAATCAGAAGTGAGAGAATGAAGAGAAGCTTTATCCTCTCTTGTTTCTCCTCTGTGTTCTATCTACCAATCCTTCCTCAGAACCTGTCCTCAGCAAGGATCAAATACAGACTCCATCAGCCACTTCAAACATCCAGAGGCAACCTTCTAACTATGTGCCTATGCAACCAGAGTGTTGGTTAGAGCACAGACACAGGCTGCTCACATGGGAAGTGTTTGTGGATGTCAGTGATCCACGGAGAAAGTGCGATGAATTACTGATGTGGATTTGGGTGGTAATGTTCACCCCTGCACTCATAAAGGTCACCAGTTCTCACTAGCTCATGCTCATCATACCACAGAAAGATCCATTTGGCTTCTGCTGACACAAAAACCTACAAAGTGCCACACTACCTCCTGTGTTTCAAAGAACAAAACAAGGACCCGTGTCTTTGCATACTTGCTACCTCCTGAGAGTTTTCTTGTTCTTTCTGCTGGATCGCCTGCCTCTGGGAAATCAGGCCATCAAGGGTATCCTTAGCCTGGAGAATACACAGTCATATTCTCTTTTTAAAATAACCTGGCACTTGAATATCTTGTAAGCAAAAGGCAGCTGTAAGGTTTTTTTTTTTTTTTTTAAGTTAAACACATACTTGAATGCACAGGAACAAATTTGCACAGGGCCCTTTATAAACTCTTTAGAGATGGGCATCCCACAAGTATCAGTGGTCTGTTTGCATTGCGGGAGGACATTCATGGAGATACATTTGGTTATCTTGCCTCTAATGATATCTCTGATCTTACTGTCTTGGTTTTGCTCTCCATGTTAGTACAGTGGAAATGGAAAAATGTTAAACAGTCCATGAAGCAAAAAACTGCACTTATTGTGAAAGAGTTACTGGACATAGAAGTTAGGTTTCCACTGAGTGAAGCTGAAAGACTAGGGTTATCTGTTACATGGCAAAGGACCACAAATACACCTTACTTGTGACAGTCGGACCAACATGCACAAGTACTGGAGAGTCTCAGAGCTCCTTTTAGCCATCGGGTGCCAGTTTTGTTATTCACCAACTTTTCCTAAAGTTTTCACCAAAAAAGAGGGCATTGTTTGGCATTTGTCTTTACTGAGCTATGCTGTAATCTAGTGTGGGGAAAAAAAAAGAAGTGTAACATCAGAAGTAATGCATACCATGATATTTGACACTTGAATTTAAAGGAGCATTTTTACTTTTCTTTCACTTTTCTTTGGTAATAAATGGCAAGTGAATCTATCATGTAATTTTTCTGTTTTATTGGTCTCTCTCTTCCCCTGTATCTGCCCTTAGGAAGAAGAATCATTCATTTATTGGTTTTGTATCAAACCTGATGGTCCCTCACTTCTGAAAGGTAGCACCAAGGGGATAACATTATCTCCTAGAAAAGTAAACTGTTCTTACAGCAAGTGACAATGAGTGAGGTGAAGGAAGATGGGGGCTTCGGCGCTCACATGGGGGGTGTGCAGAATAGGAATGATAGCTCACAAACAGAAATTCACCCTCCCAAAAATGCTCAGCCGCACTTCCGGAACAATCAAGTATCTGGACCACTAGAGGTTGCCCAAAAGCTTCGTGAATTATGCTATCAGTGGCTGATGCCAGAGACCAACTCAAAAAGTCAGATGGTAGAATCTCTGGTGCTAGAGCAGTTCCTGAACATTTTGCCCGGGGCAATAAAGAACTGGGTGCGAAAGCATCGTCCAGAGGATGTCAAACAGGCCATGTCTCTTGTTGGATTCTTGCAGACAGAGCCTGATGCCGTGCCCAACGAGGTGAGAATTAAGATTCCTTGTGAAGCACAATGACATAGGATAAAGGAAGATGTGTCTTGGTTTGGGGAGGGAGACAGATTTAATCACATTTTCTCATTCCTTTAGATTGGCTAGGCTGGGGCTGGAGAAATGGCTCAGTGGTTAAGAGAGCTGACTTCTCTTCCAGATAATTGGGGTTCAATTCCCAGCACCCACATGACAGTTCATAACTGTTTGTACCACCTGGTACAGGGGATCCGAAACCCTCACACAGACACACATGCAGGCAAAACACCAATTATGTAAACTCAAACAACAAAAAAAAAAACGATTTAGAATTGCTAGGCTGGATCCAAAATAATGTACTGACATTCACTTCATGGAGTTCAGAGTCCCCGGCAGTCTTTTATGGCCTTAAAGGCCAGGAACTGATGGTAGTGGGCCTACGCTAGCAGATCTAAGAATACAACACTTGAGATGTTAGAAACAGAAATAAAAGGCAAGAAAGAAATGGGAAGGTGGATCTAAAACATATTGCAGTACAGAGACGAAAGTAGAGGGTGGAGAACAGAAGCACAAGTTAGACAGTTTGGGGAAGAGAACAAAGGAAGAAGAAACATGTAAAGCAAAATTGAAAAAAGACATTGAAGAAAAATGCCCACAGAGAGATAGGGGTAATCTAGGTGCTGAGGGTGGTATCCTCTAATGAAAACACAGCCCTTAGCTGAGAGCAAAGGACCTCCACTATTCTCTCCTAGTGACATGTTCTGGGTGCTGCTGTTGTGTGGGGAACCAAGATATACCCCCAGGGGACAGGAGCATATCACCTCCCTACATGAACCAACCTAAGAATATAAAGTAGAGTTTATTTTTGGCCTCTTACTGTAACCAAGTCATGTGGAGACAGGTTGGTACTCATCCCTGTCTTCATTTTTCTCTTTGTTTTATTCCCTTTCCCCTACAAAAGTTTTTCTTACTTATAGGGAGATATCAAAATTAGGCTGCCAAGAAAAGCCTCTTAAGTTCCATGCCTTATCTTTCACATAAAAAGAAAAGAGAAATTCACTTCACAAGGGTCAGAGTCAAGAAAGCAAATGATGAAGATAGCTTCAGGGCAACACACCACTATGCTCGATACAATATTGGTCATGTCCTGAGCTGTGGCTGTGTTTGTAGGCATGGAGGCTGCTGAGTAGAAGGGCTGGAAGAAGTCAGACTGCCCTTTGTTATTGTAATTCTCATCTTTTTCAGGAAGCCACATTCCTGCTTTTTCCTTCTGTTAACACCTATAGTGACCACTATGTATTCTGGGGTTTGTTAGACCTTAATGCTCTCCAGGCAACTAGACTGGGCATGATGAGAATGAGAATCGGTATTTCACAGGCTATTTACTGGTCCACTTAGCTACTTCCTGTCATTTCAGTTTCTCCACCTAAATTCTATACGAATTTCTTCAGCACGCAAACTACCACGTGATCCAGAGGCAGGTGACCAAACAGATTCTGCAATGCTAGTACTAAACATATGTCAGTTTTTGTTTGTTTGTTTGTTTGTTTAGGTCTTGTTGACATTTGAAGATATAGAAATGCAGTGTTGTGAGGAGGAGCGGGGTTTACTGGGTCCTTCTCAGAAGACATGCTACAGTGATGTCACGCTGAACATCTGCAATATAGCCACCTCTCTAGGTAAAGATACCCCTTCCCCTTTGTGTATAAGTGGCATATACTGTGGCCTGTGTTTATGAAAATACACCCCGTGAGAAAGCCCCTGTTGGACTATAATTGAATTAGATTGTGTCTTAACTGTTGAATCCAGGAACTCTTTCTCTTTTCTGGATTCTAATGCTTTGCCAGATGTTTGGCTTGCAGTAATTATCTCTGTAAAATATTCTTTTTATCTTCTTCCCAATGGACATCTACAGAATAAAAGTTTTTCATTTTAAGGAAGATGAATTTTTCCTGTGAGAGTATATGGTTTCACCATGAAGGCTGGAACTCTTAACTCCCTTAGCTCTAGATACCTATAATTTTTCCTAAATGTTTTATTTTGTTTTTACATTTAAGTCCATGCCATTTTGAATTAATTTTACATACAGTATGAAGTTAAGTTTGAGGCTGGTTGTTTTACCTATAGGTATTTGTATTATTCATGGATCTCTAGGGGAACAGAACTTAAAGAATTAATGAATGCATACATACATATATCTGTATATGTATGTTCACTGTGTGTGTGTGTGTGTGTGTGTGTGTGTGTGTGTGTGTGTGTGTGTGTGTGTGTGTGTGTGTGTGTGACTTATTTTATTAGAATGGCTTATAGCCTGTGGTCCAGCCATTCAATAATGGCTGTCTGTTGTTGGTTGTTTTTTTTTTTTTTTTTACTCTTTACTTTTTTTGCTCTTTGATCTTTGCTCTTATTTGGGGGGACACCACCCATCTCCCAAATATATCACACACAGAGGCTTATTATTACTTATGAGTGCCTGGCCTTAGCTTGGTTTATTTCTAGCCAGCTTTCATTAACCTAAACTACCCCACCCACCTTTTGCCTCTGGGCTTTTTCCTTTTCTTACTTCTGTACATCTTACTTTCACTCTTGCTTCTTCTTTCTCCTCCCAGATTTATCCCATTTATTCTCTCTTACTGTCAGCCCCTCTTATCCTTTCTCCCACCTTGCTATCAGTTGTACAGTGCTCAGTTCCTTATTAGACCAATCAGGTGTTTTAGACAGGCACAGTAATACAGCTTCACAGAGTTAAACAAATGCAACATAAAAGAATGCAACACATCTTTGCATCATTAAATAAATGTTCCACAGCATAAACAATTGTAGATATTAAAATAATATTCTACAACAGCTGTCTAAGAATCCAGCAGTTGTTCAGTCCATGAGGCTGGATGTGAAAGCTGACCTTCAGTATACAGTGGCTCCACAGTATACAGTGGAGCACCCAAATAAGTGTGCTCTGGTGTTAGTGAAGAAATGGGCTTCCTAACAGGATAGCAAACAGGCAAAGAGAGCAAGCTGGTTTTTTTCCCTGTGTCCTTTATACAGGATGCCAACAGAAGGTGTGGCCCAGATTCAAGGTGGATCTTCCCACCTGAAAGATCCAGATTAAAAGTGGGTCTTTCCATTTCAAATGATTTAATTAAGAAAATGTAATCCCTCACAGGTATACCCAGCCACTTGGGTCTTAGTTAATTCCAAATATAATCAAGTTGAAAACTGATAATAGCCATTACAATGTTGAATTGCCTCAGCATCATTTATTGACAGTTCTGTCCTTCCTCCATTGAATTTCTTCTTTGTTTTGTGTCAAAAGATAGTTGGCAATTTGTATACATCTGCCCAGACGGAGTTTACTGTCTGTCTGTGACTGTGGAACTCTATTACTATAACTGTATAATAAGCCTTCATATCTATTGTACAGAATTTTCCCACTTTTTTGTCACCATTCTTCTAGCTGTGATGGGAGAAGTGGCTCAGTGGTCAACAGTACTTGCTGCTCTTCCAAAGGACCTGAGTGCAGTTCCTGTCATTCAAGGTGGCTCACAAACTGCCTGTAACTCCAGCTTTTCTGATCTCCTTGGCACTGCACACATGTGGCTCAAACACACTCACAAATAAATAAAACCTTTTTTATAAAAAGTGCTTTCTAGCTCTTGTATAGCCTAGGGTTTGTATATAAATTTTATTTTAATTATATTAACTCAAAGACACAAACATTTTATAAATATGTGAATTCTAAAAAGGCTGAAGATAGGTTTGGAATAACTTAATGGACCCAAGCAATGATGTCACTGTTATAATCAATAGGGTTTTATTTTATTTTTTTCTTCAGTCACATTCAGGTTTATTGTTCCTCAATTTACTTTCAGGAGTGAAACAGGATTATTCTTTTATTTAAATAACTTTTTTCATTTATTTTATGTACTGACCAGTTTCCCCTCCCTCCCCTCTTCCTGTCTGAGTCCCATCCCCATCCACTCCTCTGCCATCTCCATTCAGGAAATTGTAGGCCTCCCATGGGCTTGAACAAAGCATGGCACATCAAATTGAGGTAGGACCTAGCTTCTCTCCCCGTATCAATGCCCGGATGAGGTAATCCAGCATGGGGAACAGGTTCCCAAAAGGCAGATAAGTGCCAGGGTCAGGTCCAGATCACACTACGAGGGGCCTTAAAAACAGACCAAGCTACACAACTGTCACACACATGAAGAGGGCCTAGATCAATCCCATGCAGGCTCCCTAACTGTTGTCCCAGATTCCACATGCTCCCACCATCTCGGGTCAGCTCTCTGTGAGTTCCCCTTCATGATCTTGAATCCCTGGTTTATATAATTCCTCCTTCCTTTCTTCAGGAGGATTCCTGGAACTAGGCCCAGTGCCTAGTTGGTGTGGATCTCTGCCTCTGCTTCCATCAGTTACTGGGTTAAGATTCTCCAATGACAATTAGGGTAGTCACCAATCTAATACAGTAGATGGCCAGTTCAGGCATCCTCACCACTATTGCTAGGAGTCTTACCTTGGATCATCCTTGTGGATTATTTGGAGTTTCCCTGGCACCCAGATTTCTCCCTAACCCCAAAATGCCCCCATCAAGATATCTATTTCATTACCCCCTCTGTCCTGCCCCCAACCCTCCTCACACACACGGAATGCCCAACTCCCACCCCATCCACAGTTTACCTAGGAGATCACTTCTATTTCCTCTTCCCAGGGAAATCCATGCATTACTCTTTCGGACCTCTTTGTTATCTAGCCTCTCTGGGGCTATGAGTTGTAGGTTTGTTACCCTGTACTTTATCCACTTACAAGTATGTACCATGTTTGTCTTTCTGGTTCTGGGTTACCTCACTCAGAATGTTTTTTTTTCCTAGTTCCATCCATTTGTCTGCAAATTTCATGATGTCATTTTTTTTGCAGCTGAGTAATACTCCATTGTGTAAATGTATCACGTTTTCCTTATCGATTCTTTTGTTGAGGAACATCTAGGTTGTTTGCCAGTTCTGGCTATTACAAATAATCCTGATAGGAACATAGCTGAGGAAGTGTGCTTCTGGTATGACTGAGCATCTTTTGGGTATATACCCAATGTTCGTATAGATAGGTCTTGAGGTAGATTGATTCCCATTTTTTTCTGAGAAACCGACATAGTGATTACCAAAGTGGCTGTATATATTTGCACTCCCACCACCAGTAGAAGAGTGTTCCTCTTACTCCACATCCTCTCCAGCATAAGCTGTCATCAGTGATGTTGGTGTTGGTGAAGATCTTTTCCCATTCTGTGGGCTGCTATTTTGTCTAATTGACAGTGTCCTTTGCCTTACAGAAGAAGCTTTTCAGTTTCAGGAGGTCCCATTTATTAATTGTCAACCTCAGTGTCTGTGCTACTGGTGTTATGTTCAGGATGTGGTATCTTGTTCCGATGCATTCAAGGCTATTTCTACTTACTCTTTTATTAGTTTTGGTGTAACTGGATTTATGTTGAAGTCTTTGATCCACTAGGACTTGAATTTTGTGCATGGTGATAGATATGGATCTATCTGCAATCTTCTACATGCCAACATCCATTTGTGCCAACACCATTTGTTGAAGATGCTTTCTTTTTTCCATTGTACAATTTTGGCTTCTTTGTCAAACATAAGGTGTTCATAGGTATGTGGATTAATATCAGGGCCTTCAATTTGATTTTATTGATCCATATGCCTGTTTTTATGCCAATACCAAGCTGTTTTTATTACTGTAGCTCTATGGTAGAGTTTGAAGTCAGGGATGGTGGTGCCTCCTTTATTGTACAGGGTTGTTTGAGCTATCCTGGGTTCTTTGTTTTTCTATATGAAGTTGAGTATTGTTCTTTCAAGGTCTGAGGATAATTGTGTTGGGATTGCATTGAATCTGTAGATTGCTTTTGACAAGATTGCCATTTTTACTATGTTAATCCTACCTGTACATGAACATGGGAGATCTTTCCATTTTGTGATATTTTCTTCAAAGACTTAAAGTTCTTGTCATATAGGACTTTTACTTGTTTGGTTAGAATTACTCCAAGATATTTTATGTTATTTGTGACTATTTGTAAAGGGTAATGTCTCCCTGATTTCTTTCTCAGCCCTATCATTTGTATATAGGAGGGCTACTGATTGTTTTTTACTTTATCTTGTATCCCAACACATTACTGAAGGTGTTTATCAGCTGTAGGAGTTCCCTGGTAGAATTTTTGGGGTCACTTATGTATACAATCATATCTGCAAATAACAAAGGTTTCACTTCTTCCCTTCCAATTTGTATTCCCTTGATGTCCTTTTGGTGTCTTATTGCTCTATCAAGAATTTCAATTACCATATTGAATAGATATGGAGAAAATGGATAGCATTTTTTGTTCCTAATTTTAGTGGAATTGTTTTATGTTTCCCTCCATTTAGTTTGATGTTGGCTTACTGTATATTGCCTTTATTATGTATAGGTATGTTCCTTGTATCTCTATTCTCTCCAAGACCTTTATCATAAAGGGGTGCTGGATTTTGTGGAAGGTTTTTCCAGCATCTAATGAGATGATCGTTAGGGTTTTTTCTTTCAGTTTGTTTACATGGTGGTGCATCTTTGGGATGAAGCCTACTTGATCATGTTAGATTATTCTTTTTATGTATTCTTGGATTCCGTTTGCCAGTATTTTATTGAGTATTTTTGCATCAATGTTAGGGAGGAAGATTGGTCTGTAATCCTCTTTCTCTGTTACATATCTGTGTGGTTTGGGTGTCAGGGTAACTGTAGCCTCCTAAAAAGAATTTGAAAAGTTCCTTCTGTTTCTATTGTGTGGAACATTTTGAGGAGCGTTGATATTAGGTCTTCTTTGAAATTCTGGTAGAATTCTGCACTGAAATCATTTGTCCATGGGCTTTTTTTTGTTGGGAGACTTTAAGTGACTGCTTCTGTTTCCTGAGGGTTTATATGACTATTTAAATAGATTATCTGGTTTTGATTTAATTTTGTTATGTGGTAGCTATCAAGAAAATTGTCAACTTCTTTTAAATGTTCCAATTTTGTGGAGTACAGGTTTTTGAAATATGACCTAATAATTCTCTGGATTTCCTCAGTATCTGTTGTTACATCCCCCCTTTTCATTTCTGATTTGTTGATTTGGATATTCTTTCTCTGTCTTTTGGTTAGTTTGGATAAGGATTTGTCTATCTAGTTGATTTTTCTCAAAGAACCAACTCTTTGTTTCATTGATTCTTTGTATTGTTCTCTTTGTTTCTATTTTGTTGATCTTAGCCATGAGGTTGTTTATTTCCTGTGGTCTTCTCCTAGGTGAGTTTGCTTCTTTTTGTTCTAGAGCTTTCAGCTGTTAAGTCTAGTGTGAGATGTCTCCAAATTCTTGATGTAGTAGGCATTTAGTGTTATGAACTTTCCTCCTAGCACTCCTGTAAGTTTTGATATGTTGTGCATCCATTTTCATTGAATTCTAGGAAGTCTTTCATTTCTTTCTTTCTTTCTTCCTTGACCTAATGGTAATTCAGTTGACAGTTGTTAAGTTTCCATGAGTTTGTAGGCTTTCTGTAGTTGGTGTTGTTGAATTCTAACTTTAACTCATGGTATATTTGGATGAAACTTTCTGTAGCTATCTGTAAGTCCATTTGAGTCATAACATCTGTTAGTTCCTTTATTTTTCTGGTAAGTTTCTGTTTGGCAATCCTGTCCACTGATGAGAGTGGAGTGTTGAAGTCTCCCACTATTAATGTGTGGTGTTTGATATGTGATTTAAGCTTTAATACTATTTTTACATATGTAAATAGCCTTGTATTTGGTACATAAATGTTCAGAATTGAGACTTCGTCTTGGATCTTTCTTGTGGTAAATATAAAATGTCCTTCCCCATCTCTTTTGATTAATTTTATTTTGAAGTCTCTTTTGTTAGATATTAGGATAGCTATACCAGCTTACTTCTTTGTCTGTTTGATTGGAAAATCTTTTCCCAACCCTTTACTCTGAGGTAAATGTGTGTGTTTGTATTTGAGGTCTGTTTCATGTATGCAGCAAAAGGATGGATCCTGTTTTCATGTCTAATCGGTTAGCCTGTGTCTTTTTATAGGTGAAGTGAGACCATTAATATTAAGGGAAAATAATGACCAGTGATTACTAGTTCCTGTTACTTTTTGGTTTTATTATTGGTGGTTGTGGTGTATGTGTGTTTCCCTTCTTTGGGATTTGTTGGTGTGGGATTATCTATTGCCTGTTTTCATGGGTGCAGCTAACTTCCTTGAATTGGAGTTTTACTTTTAGTACTTTCTGTAGGGATGGATTTATGGATAGGTATTGTTTAAATCTGGTTCATCTTGTTTTCTCCATCTATGGTGACTGAAAGTTTTGCTGGGTATAGTAGTCTCGGATGGCATCCATGGTCTCTTAGTGTTTGCAAAACATCTGTCCAAGGACTAGAGAAATGGCTCAGTGGTTGAGAGTACTGGCTGCTGTTCCGGAGGTCCTGAGTTCAATTCCAGCAACCACATGATGGCTCACAATCATCTGGTGCCCTCTTCTGGCCTGTAGGGGTACATGCAGACAGAACACTATACATAATAAATAAACAAATCTTTTTTTAAAAGTCTCCTTGTCTTAAAAAAAAAAACAAAATAAAAAATAAATAAATAATAAAAAAGTCTATCCAAGACCTTCTAGCTTTTAGAGTCTCATTGAGAAGTTGGACATAATTTTGATAGGTCTGCCTTTATATGTTCCTTGCCTGTTTTCCTTTGCAGCTCTTAATATTCTTTATTCTGTATGTTTAGTGTTTTGATTATCATGTGGTTAGATGACTTTTTTTGGTCCAGTCTATTTGGTGTTCTGTAGGCTTCTTGTATCTTCATAAGCATGTCCTACTTTAGGTTGGGAAAGTTTTCTTCTGTGATTTTGTTGAATATGTTTTCTGCGCCTTTGAATTGGGTTTCTTCACCTTCTTCTATACCTATTATCCTTAAGGTTGGTCTTTTCATGGTGTCCCAGATTTCCTGAATATTTTGTGTTAAGAATTTTTTGGATTTAACATTTTCTTTGACCAATGAATCTATTTCCTCTATTGTATCTTCAGCACCTGAGATTCTCTCTTCCATCTCGTGTATTCTGCTTGCATCTGTAGTTCCTATTCACCTTCCCAGAATTCCCATTTCCAGAATCCCCTCAGTTTGTGTTCTCTTTATTGCCTCTATTTCAGTTTTCAAGTCTTGAACTGTTTCCTTCACCTGTATGATTGGTTTTTTTTTTTTTTTCTGATTGTCTTTAAGGGATTAATTGATTTCTTCCACTTTTTGTTTGTCTTTTCCTCCATTTCATTTTTAAAAAATGTATTTTTTATTTAAATTTGAAACAAGCTTGCTTTTACATGTAAATTGCAGTTCCCTCTCCCTCCCTCCTCCCATGCCCCCAAACCCCTATCCCATCCCCTCTCTGCTCCCCAGGGAGGGTGAGGTCTTCCACGGGGGATCTTCACAGTCTGTCATATCCTTTGGAGAAGGGCCTAGGCCCTCCCCCGTGTGTCTAGGCTGAGAGAGTATCCTCCCTCTCTGTGGAATAGGCTCCCAAAGTCCATTCGTACACAAGGGATAAATACTGATCCACTGCCAGAGGCCATAGATTGCCCAGGCCTCCAAACTGACACCCAAGTTCAGGGGGTCTGGATCAGTCCCATGCTGGTTTCCCAGCTATCAGTCTAGGAAGCAAGAGTTGTCCCTTGTTCAGGTCAGCTGTTTCTGTGGGTTTCTCCAGCAGGGTCTTGACCCCTTTGTTTATCAGTCTTCCCTCTCTGCAACTGGATTCCAGTTCAGTTCAGCCTTGTTGGAGGAGGTGTATCACTGGGGTAGGCCCAGTGTCTCTCTCCCTGTCTCTTTCTATCTCTGTCTCTGTCTTTCTCTCTTTCTGTCTCAGTCTCCCTCCCTTTTTCCTTCCCTCTCTTTTTCTCTCTTCCCCCCTCTCCCTCGGATATAAAGCTCTCAGCTACTTCTCCATCGCCATGCCTGTCTGCTGTGCACCTTGATGGTCATGGGCTAACCCTGAAACTGTAAGCAAGCACTGAATGAAACACTTTCTTTGACAAGACTCACTCTGGTCACGGTGTCTCTTCACAGCAGTAGAGCAGTAGCTAAGATACTTTGCCTGCCTATGTGCAATCTTCAGTTCAAATATATGGCAATCTGTCTCTGGAAGCCTGGAACTTTGAGCAGCTGGAGTAGTTTCCATTTTTCTTCCATTTAGCTCCTTTTTAATTCCCAACAGTTCTTCCCGTGCATTTCGTTAGCAAGATGTAACTTTCTAGAATAGAGTGGCACTGGCACTCTTTCTGTTGCTTTCCTGCCTTTCTCCTCTTTAACTGGAACACATTTTGTAGAACTTTTTTATGTAGTTTTCTATTTTATCCAGACTTCAACTGTCATTTCCTGTTTCTTTCTTTGTTCTTGTTTGTGCTTTTGATTATCTTCCAATTTATTGAGGAAATACAATATATTTATTGTATCCTTTCTTTAAGGTTTTTTGTCTCTTTTTGCTGCATTTCAGTTTTCAAATTCTGAATGGATTTTCTTCCTTTCGTCTCAAGACAGAAGCTGTGGGCAGCGCCTCTCATACTGTTGAGCTTCGTCCTCTGCTTTTCCAGGGAAGTATTCTAGAACTTTTCCATGGATTCTCACTTCCCTTGATCAATTTGTCACTCACCTTCACAAAGTTATAGTCGTCATAATAACCAACACTATTCCATACTGTGCTTAGTTCTGAAGTCCCATTTTTTGTTTGTGGCTGAGAGATGCACAGTTGGTAAAGTGTTTAACATACAGGGGTGAGGACCTGAGTTAGATCCCCACCACCACATCATAAAGTCAGATATGGTGGCCTGAAATGGTATTAACAATACCAGGGAGGTGGAGACAATGGATCTCCAGGGCTCACTGACTAGCTAACCTCATTTATTTAGTGATTATACCTTTGTCAGATTTGCTATTCACTCAAGTTACAACTGTCTTGGTTCTGAGTCTGATAAGTGACTTTTTAGTACATTCTGATAGCTTTATCTATTACAGTAAGAGAGCTCCAGTCCTATTTATCCATGCTATTTTAACAGACATCCACTCTGCATTAGTTTAACATACAGGGTGCTTGTTACATTTTTTTTAGTTTAACATGCAGGGTGTTTATTACTTTTTTGGATTTTTTGAGACAGGGTTTCTCTGTGTAGCTTTGTAGACCAGGCTGGCCTCGAACTCCGAGAGATCCATCCACCTCTACCTCCCAAGTGCTGGGATTAAAGGCGTGCGCCACCACCGCCTGGCTTGTTTATTACATTTATGTGGTTTTCTTCCAATGAGTTTTGTTTTCAGAGACTTTGTGGCTTTAATTTTGCATCTTTTGGTTTCTCTAATACTGCTAGATCTACCATGGGTTCTGGATGATGCTGTCTAAGGCAAGAAAGGCGTACAGTTGTGGAAGGAGGATCTCAACATAGGGAAGAAAAGGCTTCCGAAGCCAGGTTACTAGTTATAGCTGGGTCTCTCCTATTAGCTCTGCTTCTTCACTTTTGTAGCTCTTGTTAAAGGAAATATCTCATGCCTACAATGCTGATACTTCTTGTTCATTGGCCTTTCTGCCACACCATCGCTAGATGGAGCTGTTTGTACATGTTATGTCTCAGCAGCTTCTCATGGGAAGTGTCTGTGTTGGGATGGAATGCAAGTACACTCCCCAGTCTACTTACTGTTGACAAATACTAGGAGGATCCCTTTTCAGAGTCGTATCGGGTTTGCATGATATCTGACTTTAAAAGGTTTCACCCTCAGTCTGAGGAAGGAGTAAGTCTACCTAGACAGCCTTCTACAGATAGTTTTAAGTTGGGAAATACTGGGTTTAAGTTTCTGCTTTCTACTGGGTGTTTGGGTGCCTTGCTATGTTTTTTGTCTGTTTGTTGTTCCTTTCTGAAATTCTGAAATTCTGGAGTCCTAGACCTCTTTGCCTTTCTTCCACTTTTCATAATTTCCTTTTGTAACTTCTGGCACCATTTAATGATCTTTTTTCTGTACTCAACAGAGTGGACCAAGGGACTATGGATCGATACCATTTTTCCCAGCGTGGGCCAGAGGAACTCATTTATGTATTTCTTTAAAGTAATTATTGACAATTCTCTCTAGTCCTTTAAATTTTCTTTTCTATGAAACACCTGACTGGTGCTTTTCTTTATAGGGACAGGGTTAAAGCCAGAAGATGACATGGGAAATGATGAGTCCAAATCTGCCTCTATATCAGAAATAGAAGCAAGATCATCATCAAAAGTATCAAAAACCAGGAAGAAAACTACCCAGAAAAAAACCAGCAGGGAAGGCCATGTAGATACACTCGGGGTACAGGAAGGTGGTCAGGCTCTTCTGGGGAAGAAAGACATGGCAGGGTCAGTTAGTAAACCACAGCATCGAAAACCTTATAAATGTCAGGAGTGTGGGAAAGCCTTCAGAGTCCCTTCTGAGCTTGCTAGACACCAAAGAGTTCATACCAAAGAGAAGCCTTTTTCATGCCAGTATTGTAACCATTCCTTCAGGTGGAGTTCAGATTTTAAAAAACATTGCCTGGCACACCAAGGGATAAAACTGTATAAGTGCTCCTGGTGCCAGAAAAGCTTTGTTCATAGCACAAACTTACGTACACACATAGTAATTCATACAGGAGTGAAACCCTTTAAGTGTCTGGAATGTGAGAAAGCTTTTGCTCAGAAATGTCACCTCATTAAACACCAGGTAGTCCACACTGGTGAGCAACCCTATACCTGTAGCCTGTGTGAGAGAAAGTTTAACAGAAGGTCCAGCCTTCTCAGACACGAGAAGAAACGTTGTCCAGTAGCAAAGACGATGGCTGAAGTAAATCAGAACAGTGAAGTGACAAACTGTAGAGAAGACAATTAGGAGTTTCCCAATAAGAATCTGTCAAGGAAAGAAAATTGGGGAGAGTTATGTTTTGTATCACAGAAAGGAATCTACGCAGCTCCCCACTCCCAGCACTAAGTTTTAAGTGTTTAGCACAAAATGGGCACTTACTAAATTATGTTATGAATAAAAGAATGAAAATTTGGTTGTCAACTGTGTCTGTAGTTGTGTTTTTCTCTAACACTATCCTCTGGTGTCAGGTGCCATGAACCCTGTGTTCATTCTTCATACTTCCTCAGAAGAGACATAAAATGCTATTGCAGGAGTGAGTTCAGAGAGATTGATATGTGTAGGACAACTTCGGTGGCTATGACTTTAATCTCCATAGGCAACCAAGATGAAGAAGCAGGGAAATATACTTATGAACAGGAAGTGAGGATTAGTGTCTTCACCAGCACAAGTCTTCCCGTTGCAGCTGTCCTCCCGAGTTCTTACTTCTACATTGTCTTCTTTCAAGGAAGTTTGGGGAGCAAGAGAAGACCTGAAAGCCACAACAAACCGAAGACTCTTAGAAGTATTTGCACTCCTCTTGCAATTCTCTGTGTGTGCGCTTGCAGAATGGAATGATCGGGGAAGCACTACATGTCCACATTTAGTTAGTTACCTGTCTCAGTGCAAGTACAGGGCAGTAGTGAAATGACTTGATTATTTTGGCTTTTCTTATTCGTCCTGAAGACTTTCAAATGGGCGTATACCATTCCTGTCCCTAAAGGGAGGTCCAATTTTATGATTTCTTAGCCCTAAATGAGTATGGCTAATTTCTCTATAGAAAGGTCTGAGCATTTAATTTGCTGGTAGTGGCAAGAAGGGCCTTATGTCTCCTCTTTGACATGATGCACATCTGATATTACAAGGGTACATCCAAAAGCAGCCAGGCAAAGAAAGACATGTGCCTGATACTTATGGTCCCTATCAGAATCAGGCCAGATGAAAACTGCTTTGTGATGTTGTTATTTTCTCTCTTCTCCATTTGTGCAAGTAAAGGTGTATCAAAGGCCAATTTGTGCTATTGGGCAAGGTTGCCATATATTTTTTAAATGTTGCCATTAAAAATGACATTCCAGGGGCTGGAGAGATGGCTCAGAGGTTAAGAGCACCAACTGCTCTTCCAGAGGTCCTGAGTTCAATTCCCGGCAACCACATAGTGGCTCACAGCCATCCATTATGAGATCTGGTGCCCTCTTCTGGTGTGCAGATATACATGGAAGCAGAATGTTGTATACATAATAAATAAATCTTTTAAAAAATGACATTCCATACTAAATTTAAACATTGAAAAATGTTTTTAAAACCAAATACCCCCCAAATGACTAATGTTCACTTCTTAACTTTTTTCAAAATTTATTTTTTGTGTGTGAATATTTTACTTGCATGTACATCTGTGCATCATATTGTGTAGTACCAAAGGAGGCCATAATAGGGCGCCAGATCCCCTAAAACTGCAGTTACAGACACTTGTTAGGCACTGTGTGGGTGCTGGGCATTGAACTGGAGTCCTCTGTAAGATCTCTTAACCACTGAGCCATCTCTCCAGTCCTAACATTCACTTTTTGGAATAGATGATTTAAGGCAATTTTTCAAAGACCCTGTTTCCAGATTTAGAAAACTGGAATAGCTCCTACCTGAGAGCTACTGTGTGGGTTAAATGGGACACATTAAAAGCATGCAGGAGAGTAATGGGACGTGTTAGGTGTTCAAGAGTCACTTGGAACAACCTTCATCCACCTAATGATTTAAACAAGAAAATAAACATTGTATGTTTACGCAGTGTGCAGTTGTACTTAAATCTTTTCCATCATTCCCAATTTCCTTTTAATTAGATGCTGCTCTCCACTTAGCCTTTAAAAGATAATGATCGTACTACAGCTAGATAGATAGACTGGTCATTAGTAACAAGCAGAGTATACCAGAGAATATATTTCCCTAGGATGGAGACTGAGCAGCCACCATCCACCCATACCATGGCAATCTGAGGTTGCACCCTGAGATCTAAGTGAGCTGGCTCTCTTACTCTCTATAAATAAATAAATGTAATATAATATAATATTTTTTAAAATTACTGCTGGGGCTGGAGAACTGGCTAAGTGGTTCACAGTACTGATTGCTCTTCCAGGGGACTTGGGTTCCATTCCCACAACCACATGGTGGCTCACAAATATTTTAACTCACTTCCAGAGGCTCTTATGCCTTCTTCTGGTCTCTGAGGGTACCAGGCACACATGTGGTGCAGACACAACACTCATACACATAAAATAATGATAATAAATAAACCATGAGTCGAGCCCCTTCTACAGTAGGCTTGTGTTTTCATTGTTTTTGGAGGGCCTCAAACCTGTTACCCTCTCATGATCTCTCCTAAGAGCCCCATTACTATGCTGTCCCCAGGAACACTGGCATACTTATGCCATTCATGTCCTTCGGATGTTAGGATCCATATGGTTCTTGTTCTAGGAGAAGAATCCCAGGACATATTTCAGTACTAGCACCCCCCTTTCTGGCACGTCAGCTATTGTGCACTGTGGAAAGCACAGTTTAGGTGGACCTGGGCGTGGAACTGACCAAAACCAGTCAGAAGTGCCTCCATGTCTCCCCACCCATCCTGTTTGCTGGCTAGTTGAAACTCACCCTGTTCAACTACACTGTTCCCTCTTGGAAATGACTCAGCCGGAGGTCCCTAGGAAGCAGAAACGGTGGCTAGGATGTTCACGGGCCTTTTCCTGAACATTCCAAATTCTTCCTTCGTGCTGAAAGGTGGCCAGGTACTGGGATCTATCTAGCGCCAAAAAGAGTGCTAGGAAAGAGAGCCACTTCCGGGTCTGAAGCCTGTCCAAAGTTCTCTGAGAAAATGGGGCCTCTTTTGGCTGCTGAAATAAGTAGCCAAGGGTGGGATCACGGCCTTGCCTCAGTGGTTCTCCGCTTCTGGGATTACTTCAGGTGCCAAAGAGGACCTTGCTTAGTCTAGAGAGCTGGTCGGCATTTCTCAGACTCGGAGTAGTGGCACCCGCAGCGACAGCAGCAAGAGTGACTGCACCAGCTGTGCCAGTGGCTATGCAGACTCCTTGGGTGGAGGACAACCGCGGAAAGGGCGTGGGAACCACAAAAGCAACAATGCATTGGTGGCAGCAACAGTGACAGGCGAGACAGCACCAGCTCTGCAGGCAGTAGCAACAACGACAGCCGTGCAACAAGTGCAATGGAGGCAGCAGCCTCAGCTAAAGCAGGAGAATCGCTGAACCCTCAGCACAGAGCTTGTGCATCTCTCCTCACCCGAAAGGTTCCAGTTGGTTTCCTGCACACTGTCCCTAGGGGCGCCTGCGTGGCCTGCTGACTCTGCAGCAACCTTCACCTTTGGTGCCTACTGCTTAGCTCTGGAGTTTGGAGTGTTAGGGGCCTCAACCCTCCAGGCACCTGGACAGTGGGAACAGATCACTTCAGCTTGCCACAACTGGACCTTTACCATTCCCACCCTAAAAATGGTGTCAAGGCATCCTAAATGCTCCCTTAGAAAATCATGTGATCCTGTGGCGGTGGCACATGTCTTTAATCCCTGCACTCAGGAGGCAGAAGTAGCCGTCTGTGAATTCAAAGCCAGCCTGGCCTACAGAGTGAGATTCAGGGTTGTTACACAGAGAAATTCTGTGTAGAAAAACAAAACAAAAAAAAAAGAAAGAAAAAGAAACAAAAAAAGAAAAACACTTGAAAGCCAGGTTTTGTTGAATCATCAACTGCTGGACCAAGAGGAGTTTGCTTAAGGTAGCCATGGAGTCAACAAAATGAAGCAGGGCCTGCCACTTCATGAAAGAGAGGCTATATTGTTCTAGCTACTTTAAGCGACACAGCAGGCTCCTCCTCTCAATCTTTCAGTCTCTATATTTCTCTGTACCTGTCTGTCTCTGTCTCTTTCTCTCTCTCTCTCTCTCTCTCTCTCTCTCTCTCTCTCTCTCTCTCTCTCTCTCTCTCTCTCACACACACACACACACACACACACACACACACCAGTGAGAATTCACTCACACACTTGGATCAATTCCCATGTTTTACACAGACAGAAGCTACCAGATTCAGCATTTAGAAACAATGGAAGATTTACACAGCAAAGGTATAGTCATAGTTACTTTGAAATAGACCAGAGTTGCTCCTTTGGGGTTGTTGATAACCAGGGTTACTCTGCCAGCCTTGCAAAATTGCATTCATTTGATATGGAAATAGACCCTAATGGGCAGCAGTCTTGGTGAACAAATATTAACCAAAATACATCCTCAGTAACCCTAAACTCTTAATTACGGTAAGAAGTACAGTTCTACATTTTTTTTGTTTATAGTTCCTAAAAAAGCTGGTTAGTAATCTACTTATCTCCCAGTCATAGTAGAGGCAGTGTCCCTTTAGTCAAGTTATACTTTTGTATAAGTTAATATTTCCTAAGCAAATTTAGTGATAAATCCTTTATAGCACAGGTTTATTTATTTTGCTCTTCCTTCATCATAAAGAATAAACCATAAACACAGTATATAGCCACAATCTCTATTGATAAGGATTTGGTCTATGAAATTTGCTATGCAGGTTTTGAACTTCTGAACTTGGCAATGGTGTACAGATAGTGCTGTAAGCTAAGCAAAAAACTAAAAGATGACTTCACTAATTTTCAGATCTGCTTGTACACACTGCTATTGGATGATAATGGGACTAATGAGAGCTAGCACTTTAGAGCATATAACCATTTTGTCCCTGGTTAATATGGAATGTTTTATATATTTCTTGAATGCCATCTCTGTAAATTTAATAATCAAATTAGGCTGATGAGCCAGGTGCTGGTGGCTCACACCTTTAATCCCATCACTTGGGAGGCAGAAGCAGATGAATCTCTGTGAGTTCAAGGCCAGCCTGATCTACATAGTGAGTTCCAAGACAGTCAGAGCTACATAGTGAGATCGGTATCAAAAACAGAGAAAAAACATAATTTTAAAAGGTTAGATTGATAAGCTAGCAGTGATGGAACTTTACTTCAAATGTCAGAGTTTGGATCAGGCATTTAGTGTTCACCCATAGTTTTAACCGGCCGTGAAGATCTTGCTTAGTTTTCTGTGTGTATATGTGGATTTTCTCACACAGCTTTTTTTCTCCTCTTAAATTCTGAGCATGTGAAGAAAAGTAATCTTTCTATTATTAATATTATTTAATTGATTGCACAAAGCAATATTTGTCTTTTCCTATTTCTAAATGAGCATCTTATTTTGATTTGTTGGTGTATTGTATGCATTGACTGTTTGGTGGTTGCTTATTTGTTTTGATTTGATCTTAGGTATAAAGGCAGTCTGGTAGAAGATTTGATGTGGAATGTTATGCACTTCATAAATAAAAAAAGCTTTACCATTGACTTCAAAGTTCCACGTGGCTACAAATTGGCTTTTCAGTTAATAATATACAATACAAACCCTATTGCACTTAACTCTTCTGGAAATTAACTTACATGGGATTTCCTGGCTTGAAATTGTATTTATAAATTCATCTAACTAAACCAGAACCATATCCACCCAGAAGGAAGCTACTGTCTGTAGTTTAGAAAATGAAATAGAAACTTTTTCAATAAGAGAAAGAAAAGAGGGCCTGCAAGTCTTGGAGTGTGATGTATGCAGCTCCCTAAGCCCTGCAATTCAGCAGCACCCTGGGCACTCAGCACACAGAGCCTCTGGACATGAGCTGTAATAACTGGCTCTTCAGGAATCCAAGGCAAGTTCCTCAAAACAAGAGTTCCTTGTAAGAAAGTGGGTGTAACATCTCCTGTTTGACTGGGAAGTTTTCAAGAATCCATTTTCAAATCCTATTATCGTCTTCTCCCTGAAACCTCCTGTTGGAGGCCCATTTATTTTTGTATTGTTTATATATTTCTCTGCATCTGTTTTGTATGCATGTGTTTAAGAGTGTATGTATGTGTGCAGACAGACACATATGTGCAGAATAGATAACTTGGAAGAGTCAGTTCTCCCCTTCCATTATGTAGGTTTCAGAGATCAAACTCGGGTTCTCAGCCTTGGATGACAAGTCCTCTTACCCCGACCCATCTCACACACTCCTTAAGGTTTATTTCTTCACACTCTCAGAACCTGCCTGCTTATTCATTATGTCACAATTACAATTGACTATGAAAGACATCATGCTGCATATAACATTAGAACAGACAATGCAGTGAGTTAAAATTTCAATAAGCTGTTTTCTTTATCTAACTTACAGAGACTGTGGCAGCATGAACAGGGCCTATGCATGTCTAAGCCAGAAAGAGTCCCAACAATGAGTGGGGATGTGAACACAAGCCCCCATTGTTTTTGTTTCTGTTTTGGTTTTTTCTTTTTGTTTGTCTTATTTTTTGGGTTTTTGAGACAGGGTTTCTCTGTGTAACTCTGGCTGTCATAGGATTCACTCTGTAGACCAGGCTGGCCTTGAACTCACAGAGATTCACCTGCCTCTGCCTCCCAAGTGCTGGGAATAAAGACGTGGGCCACCACTGCCCAGCCACTAGCCCCCATTATTAACCCAGAATCTATCTCCAATTGATAAAAACTCACAAAGGAAAAACTGTTTTCCTTTAACAGAGTCTCACTGGGGATACAAACCACTCTTTATGGTTTCCAGTTTTGTGTTTTTTATGGGATTTCTGTGTGTGAACATTTGTGTCTCCATATTTGTATGTGTTTCTTGTGCTTTTTCTTTGACTCTTTTTCTTCTGTTTGATTTGTCCTATTCTGGGTCCTTTGTTTTTATTTGATCATTATCGTTGTTACTATTATTATTTAGATGTGTATTTGTAGTCTTCTTTAGATTCATTTACTTATTATGTGCACATGTTCTGCCTGCATGTATGCCTGAAGGCCAGAGTAGGGCACCAGATCTCATTATAGAGGGTTGTGAGCCACCATGTGGATGCTGGGAATTGAACTAAGGACCTTTGGATGAGCAGCCAGTGCTCTTAACTGCCGCAAATCTCTCCAGCCTCCAAATATTTATATTCTAATAAGAGGGAGAAAGAAAGATGTGACTTTGGGTGGGTAGAGAGGTTAAGGAGCATCTGGGAGGAATTAAGGGGAACTGTAATTAGAATATATTGTATTTAAAAATCCATTTTTCAATAAAAGAATCTCATGCCAGAAGTGTTGGTCTTATTGGGGACACAAAGGATGCAGAAAGGGATTTTTTTAAAAAAGTCTGATTATGCACACACATATAAAACCAAATATGAAAGGTTTCAAACTAAGATGTTTCATTTTGCAAGTCAGGTAAGAACCCTGAAGTCTCTAACCAAGAAATACAGGACAGACTGGATCACAAAGCACACTCAAACAGACAGGCAGGCATCAAACCAATAAAGATACAGACTCTTCCAATGGAGTACAGACCCCCCCCCCACTTCTCCATGAGAACAAAATGGAATCCCTGTTGACTTCGAAGACTTCAGGTAGGTGACCAGGTGACCAGAATCCTTTCTGATCTACTTGATTAGCATCTGACTGCAGCCTGCCAAGATTCCAGGGCAGGAAAAATAGACTCCCACCTCCGCTTGGGTATGTCAGTTTCCAATTGCTGTTGTTACAGATGATCACATGCTTAGGCACCTAAAATAGGACACATCTTGATTTTGCAAAATCAAGGTGCTGGCTAGGTTTACTATCTTCTGGAACAGTGGTTCTCAACCTGTGCACAGGTCGGGACCCAACTGGGGGCCAAATGACCCTTTCACAGGTGTCATCTAAGATCATCGGAAAACACAGATATATTTACATTATGGTTCAAAACAATAAAAGCAGTACAGTTACAAAGCAGCAACGAAAATAAATTTTATGGTAGGGGGATCACCAAGGCATGAGGAACTGTATAAAAAGGTCACAGCTTTAGGAAGGTTGAGAAGCACTGTTCGGAAGCTTTAAGAGAGAAACCATTTTTCTTGTTCTTTTCAGCTTCCAGGGCACCAGCACTGTGTGGCTCCCAGCATGGCCTTGGAATCAGCTTCTGACTCTGATGTTCTTGCCTTCTCTTGTGTCTTGTGATCACATCTAGCTAATCCAGTCAAACACCCCTATCTAAGGACACGGTCAGAGTCTGTTCTGTGAAAGAATGTGCCATCGTATCATTCAGATGTGGGTGTCTTTGGGGAGGATACTTTTCTGCTTGCCATTGTATCCTAGTTTGCTTTCCACTGCTGCGATAAGCACCAAGAACAATCTGGCACAGAGCAGACTTCTTTTCATTTAGACTCCCACAGCATACTCAATCACTGAGGGAAGTCATGGCAGGAACTCAAGCAGAAGCAGACACAGGAACCATGGAGAAAGGCTGCTTGCTGGCTTGCTCCCCTTGGCTTTCTCAGCTGTTTTTTGTTGTTGTTGTTCTTTTTAAATTTTAAAACTTGCTTTTACCTTTTATTTTTATTACATGTATAACACACACACACACACACACATATATATGAATGTTTTGCCTGCATGTGTGTCTATGCACCATGTTTGTGCAGTGTTTGCAGAGGCCAGAAGACAGCATTTGATCCCCTGATACTGGAGACACATATGGTTGTGAGCTGCCACCTGAGTTCTGGGATTCAAAGCCTGGTCTTCTGAAAGAGCAGCCAGCCAGTTCTCTTAGCCACTAAGCCATCTCTCTTATATACACTAGGATCACCTACCTGCTCAGGGATAGCAGCACTCACAGTGTACTGGGTTCTTTCCCATTAACTATTTACCAGGCAAATACCCAATAGGTAAACCAGACTGAGAAAGACAAACATTGCGTGCTTTCCCTCATACATGGAGTTAGCTTTTAAGCTCTATATATGTGTGTTTTCATTTAGAATAACCACAGAGATTAAGTATCTAGTAAGGGATCATGGGCAGGAGATCTTCCAAGGAAGAAGACATACAATATAGTGTTATAAAGGAATAAATTTGAAAACTAGTATAGGAGGATTGAATGGGGAGGGGGTCTCAAGCCAAGCATCTGAGACCAGATATGACATGAATCGCAGAAGGAAATCTCCTATTATAATTCTGCTAAATAAACAGCAATCAAATGACTTCCAATGACTCCTAATTGCTTTACCCATAGATTAATGCATTGCTCAACTTTCATCAGAATGCTTCTTCTCGCAATAGATGATAACTAACACAGAGAGGCAAAGAGCCAAAACTGGACAATGCATAGAGACTGAGAGAGGTTGGAGCACTCAGTCTTACATTGGATGTCTTTATCAAACCTCTCCCCTCAAGGATGAGACAGACAGACTAGAATAAGCAGATGTGATGGATGACTCCAAAAAACCCAACATCTTCCAGACACAAACAAAGCTGACACACATATGGATTCACGGAGATGGTGACAGCATGCACAAGACATGCACACGTTCAAACCAGACAAGATCCCAGCACAGAGAGGGGGAAGTGGACACAAAGTCTCACTTCTAACCAAGAAGCTATCTGCAACTGATATATGACAGGAGAGGGAAAAATCCATGTTCCCCACTACAATGGCCCTGAATATATCAACCACACTCAAGGGAAAGTCCCATGCTCAGAAGTAATTGGGCAATACAAAATGGTCTCCTTGAATTTTGTGTGCTTTTGTTTTGTTTTGGTAGTTTTTGTCATTTTAGGTTTATGTTAGGTTTGTCTTGATTTTTATTCTTTTTTATTGAGAGAGAAAGAACGTGAATTGGGCAGGTTGGGAGGTGGAGGGGGAAATATATTCAAACTATATTGTATGAAAAAAATTAAGGACAATAAATTTTGAAAAAAAAAAGAAAATGTCCAACAGACATGCTTACAGCCCTGTCTGATGGAGGCAGTTCTCCGAGGTTCCCTCTTCCCAGGTGACTCTAGCTTTGTATCAAGTTGACAAAACTTACTAGCACACACATGCTGACAGAAAAGCATTTCCAGCCATATCTAAAAGCATCACAAAAAATGTGAGACATTCCATGAATACTAATTTGATAAACGTCAGGAAGGTATGAGTTCTGATAGCATGTTTCAACTTTAAAGGGTAAACCCTGAAGAAGGTGCCACAGTCATCCTTCCTCTTCCTGACTTGTGTACTACGAAGGTTCTTTTGCTTCACAGCCATCACTGAGACACTAACCTCCTGAGTTCACAGGGTGGACAAGCACATAGCTGTTGACGAATTCACTTCCACCTCAAACAAGAGAACTTCCTGTCTCTCAATACCTCCTGTCTCCACACCTTACTTCGTAGGATGGGGACATAGTGGGAAAGACATGGAGGAAGGAATTCTACAAAGCCCAGTGCTGCTTAGATTCAGAGGCTTATCAAGGCCAATGGGCATCCCTTGACTTTCTTGATGGGCCTCATATTTTATTGTTTGAAGTCACCTCACAAGTTCTTGTTCTTGTGTTCACCATTCAAGATGTCAATTAAAGACAGACATTGGATGTGCATTGATACATTTGCCATATCTTAACATTCCCTGTCCTTAACCATGTGAACCTAGGCCAGGATAGACATCTGAGGTGTTGACTCTGACCCCATCAATGTGTTGCAGAGAATGAAGAAAGAAGCAGGAACTGGGGCCTGGAGTGTGAGCCCTGGTTATACTTAAGAATAGTCTGGGCCTGGGGGTTAGGTCTGACAGCAGCCAGAGGAATGCAGCTCAACTGCCTGGAGCTTCCTGGAGGAACTGTTTCCCTTCCGAAAGCCACAGGGACTGCAGACGTAAGGGGGCAGAGTGCAACGCTGTTTTAGACTTGTTTTGCAACATCAGAGCACTGATTTTCCCGACGTTCCCTTGTTGCTCCCTGCTAACTCTACAAGCTGCAAAAACCTTAGGAAATATCACACTTCCCCTCATTCTCAGGATGAAAGGAAAGGATGGGCTCCTGAGGCTGGGCATTCTTTGACTAGCTTTGAGAGGGAGGACAGGCTCCTCCTAAGTTCAAAATTGAGCCTTTAGTGTTTACTTCCAGCTTGAAAAATAAACGACTATTAAAATTTGTTCCATGATATTGAAAAAAAATGGTTCCCAAATGTATATGAGAACAAAAGCACAAGCCTTCTACCTAAGGAACACCACTACCCTCCTAGGGCACCAGGGAGCAGGCATGCATTTACTAACTGAAAATCTTCTCAGAGTCCCCAGACCACCCTCCACAAGTGCATATCACTTGTTTCTGTTCCATCCCATAGGATCCAAGTCTTAAAGAAAAAAACTGACACAAAGCAGAACTAGAAACTTGTTTATTGATCAAACTGCAGCATTAACAAAAACTTATCAGCAAAGGCTTAGTATTGGTCAACTCCTAGACCAAAAAGGAAGGAATAAAACAAGAAGTTCAGGAACAGACCATGAATACAAGGCAAACAAGAATATAACCTGAAATTAATGGAGAATAACTACAGTCAAAGTTGAAGAATTCAAAACCCTGAATGACTTATAGATGCAGCTCAATGGTAGTGTTTGATTTGCAAGCTCAAGACCCTAAATTCACGCCCCAGCATCAGGAAAGAAAAAAAAAACAAAAATAAACTACCTGACCTAGAGATGGAGCTCCATGGAGTGTTTGATTCGAAAGCTCAAGGCCCTAAATTCACTCCCCAGCACTACTAAAGAAAAAAAAAACTTAACCTGAGCTAGAGAAGGAGCTCAGTGATAAGAGTGTTTGCTTTGCGTGTGCAAGGCCTAGAGTTCGTTCTCAGCACTAAGAAAACAAAACAAAACTGGCTGTGACCACCATTTCCAATAGTAAAACACTGGGCACTCACAGCTATTGACAACTTCCTTAAGTACAGGCCTTGCATGTCAATACTTTTCCATTTCAGGTATGAACAATGCACATATTCTGTATTCCATTATCACAGTATTTGTGAAATGGGTACTGCTTGGGAATAAACAATATTTGTATTAAAGGCAAAACAAGATCTTCCCAGGCCCAGAAAATTACATGCAGGACCATGGGGATTAGGTGACTATCGTAGCATTGATAAGCCTTAGAAGGCAGGTTTTGAATTTAGCTAAAAAAGAAAAAAAATCTATTCTGAAATGAACTCAAACAACAGTATCCTTCCAAGACAGCCCAGTGCTGGGGAGGCTCTTATGAGGGCAGCATCTCTTTCTTAGGTCCTGTTTCCATCAATAAATTCTTGGGGAGTAGGGCTGTAAAGCTTGCAGGTGGCTGAGCTATTAGTCTGTGTTGTGCATGGGGCTCAGAGAACCCTGGCCTTCCTTCTCTTCATCCTCCCTCTTGTGGATTTTCAAGTGTCTCAGCAGACTGGATTTGTGCTTATAGCTTTTCTGACAGTATTGGCAGACAAATGGTCTCTCTTCAGTGTGTCTCACTTGGTGTGCAATAACGTGGGACTGCCCTCTAAAGGATTTCCCACAGTAGGGGCACAGGTAAGGCCTGGAAACTACCTGAGCTCTCACATGTTCCTTCAGGCCCAACTTGTACATAAACTCCCTCTTACACAGCCTACATTGCTGCCTTTCTTCGTCAAAATAGGCTGCCTGTGGGCTGCTAACAGTTGCTGCCTGACTAAATGAATTGCTACACACAGCATGCTCATGGGTATCCTCCTCCTGGGAAATGAACTGGCTTCCATAGCGGTCTGAGCCCCAGGAGGGCCCTGCCCTATTTCTGGGGCCCTCTCTCGCCACCCTTCCTGCACGACTTCCCACACGCCTATTATATTGCTGCTGGTGAGCAGAACACAGCCCTAACTGCTCAGGGGAGAAAGGCCTCACATAGGGACGAGCCTGTGGGGGGGCTCTAGGGTGGAGAGACCCCTGTGCTTCCTTGGAGGTCCCTGGCATCTCCCATTGGTCCTGGTTTTCTGGGGACTTCTGGGTTTCCTCAGGCACCTTGAATTCAGCCAGCAGCTGTTCTGGGGGTTCTTCACCAGGAGGTTCCAGATATTGATACTCTTTGGAGAAATGGAATGCTGGAAGCAAAGCAGAAAATGGGCTCATCACTTTGATGTATGCTGGCATATGTTCATCACCCCGCCCCCACATCAAAAGCTGAGAGAAGGAATGGAAATGATGGACATCACTGTGTTACATGGAGAATGCACGCTCAGAGGGTGGGCCGAAGCTCCCAAGTGACACCACTGACCTCCCCTACCTGTCTCTCGACTTTCTTCCCTGGCTTCTACTGAATCCCTTTCTTCCTGCCTGAGTGTGGGAATTGCCCTATGTCTGTGGAAGCCAGCAGCCCCTCCACTTGCGTTTATCTTACCGTGTCAGAGAACAAGCTCCAGTAGGGCTACAGCTTGCCAGAGGGAAGAGGGAAGGCCGTTGGAAACTTCACCAAAAACTGTCTCAGAGTTCATTCAGCCTGCTCTGTTGGACACATGAAGTCTCTCCATCTGTTTCTCTCTCAGCTAGGGTTACTTCACCAGGAGCCCCTGACCCATGCTGTCTGCTTTTGCTTTATCATTTCCACAATATAAGGTGAATGCTGGCAGGAGCCTACTATGCTTAGTGAAAAGCTAGTCCCCCATCGTCTATGAAGTTGTTGAGACTATCCAGGCTGAAAGTTGATGAACTGAAAGAGTTCCACATGGATCTTGGAAGTATTTCAGTGGAAAGTAAATCACCAAGAAAACCTTCCTAGTCGTTTCAAATGGAGACCAAGGAACTCTCCTACTGACTGTGGTGTGTGTGTGTGTGTGTGTGTGTGTGTGTGTGTGTGTGTGTGTGTGTGTGTGCATGCGCGTGTGTGCACTGCATTGATTTTGCAGCCAGCCCACATTATCTGTGCGTTCTGATTTTCACTGAAGTTTAGAAGAAGTGCATTTTGTTGAAAGCAACACAAGTAACTACCAGCCACTGCTTTTACCTGTCAACCTAAAGACCACAGGTAAAGCATTCTATCCCTTACTTGCTCCCTGCCCCCTCTACAGTCCTAATGCCCCAGCAGGCAGTCTGTATTCACCTCTCTTCCTGAAGTACTGGCCATCTGTACTACTCCATATGACATATGAGTTGCAATATATTTTAAGTCAATGGACATCCTAAACAATCTTGCTTTTTCGAATGTCACTCTCAGAGATTCAGCAGCATGTGCTCAGATGCACATACCCTCCACATCCTAGGTAAGGTAATTTGGGAGGACATTTGACTGTGTCTATTATGTTTAGGGAACTGGTAACTCCAACTTGACCCAAAGGAATGAGAGAACTTGAGCTCTCAAAAATAAACCAAAAGCAGGGAGTGTGGGATCCCTTGCCTTACCAATATTCAGAAAGGGCAGGTGTTGCTCATCATTATCAACGTTCATTTCCTCTGGCTCTGATGATGCTATGTCAAGGAGCTCCTGGTCAAGTTCCAACAGCTGGAATGCAGGTATGCCCACCTGCATGTCTGACGGTGTAAGTAATGGACCCATTGGCACCAGTTCTTCCAAGAGGAAATCACGCATGTTGATCTGAGGAAATATTAGAACCCGTCATCTCACTGGAAATACAACTACTTTTACCTCACTGTAAATACATCATCAACCATCAGCAACAGAAGGAGTTTTAAGATTTTCATCAACCACTGGGTGATGACGGCACATGACTTTAATACCAGCACTTGGGAGGCAGAGGCAAGCAAATGAGGCCAGCCTGATCTATAAAGTAAGTACCAGGACAGCCAGGGCTACATGGCTGAGAAACCCTGTCTTGAAAAACCAGGAAAAAAAGATTTCCAGCAACCACTGGAAACAACACATATAAAGGAAGAGGTGGGGGCAAATACAGTCAGACTCGCAACTGATTTATAGCTGCACTTGCCACATTTCAACTACTCGAGAGGCAGGGGAGGCCCATGACTGCTGAGCTAAGCAGGACGTGTCTAGACCCTTGAAGATAATACCTTATATTGTCAAGAAAATCAGGAAGACAGAGAAAGAAAACGAAACCACTCATTCATGCGACCTTCAGGAGCCAGAAACCTTTGGCAGAGCCCTGTCCTTACAGTCAACTGCCCTGGAGCTGAAGCTCCTGCAAAGCAGTCCCTGTCCCAAGCTGAGATCATGAATCTCAGCTGGCTGCTTCTGCTGCTTCCTCCCACGGACACTGCCCTGTGCTCAGCCATGCCTTCCCTGAACAGAGGCTTCAAGAAGTGGCTCCACACAGAAGGCAATATTGTCTCCATTAAGAAGTCTTTTGGATAAGCTTAGAGGAGCTGCTACTGGAATTTAATGGGCCAGAGATGATGAGGCAGAGCTCTTCCTAGACTTTCTCAAATTCAGAACTTCCTCAAACATTTATATAAATGAAATGAACTAGCAAGAACCACATATTGTTACATATGTCTCTGGAACTTAGATGTCCTAGAGATGCATAATCAGAGGCAGATCATAGTACTTATTGTTTCTATTTACCCAAACCAAAGCACCTTGCACAGCATTGGTGTGATTTATAGTGAGGTAAAAGCAGCTATCCACTTAAGGATATCATATGACCTAGGGCACAACATGGGAAATTTGATGATAATTCCTGGCTGTCCTACCATAGTGATAGTAAGCAGAGACACAGGCATGGAACCACTTCGTAATGTCTTCAGGTAAAGCAGAGCCCAACCACATTTATGCAACAGTTAATAATGCTGTGTAATAAACTATGTTCTCTTTTTGCTATCCTTTCTAGACTCTACTTGACTTTGGGCTTTCAAACTGCTCACTAAAGATCCTAATACATATCTTAGGCCATGAAGCACCACAGCAATACTTTTGGTACCTTACATTGCCCTACAATTTCCTTCGGGGACAACAAACAAGGCATTGGCATTTGTGTGTTGTAGAGAGGGCACGAGGTCAGGTACAGGGGGGATCTCTGACCCCTAACCTATGACCCGTACCGCCAACTTCCGCTGATTCCCATGGAAGAGAAGGTTGAAAAGGACTCTGGGGAAGGCGGGCCGGGGGGGGGGCTGTGGAATGACACGGGACAGAATGTCTCATCTTGACCCAGCTGCCTGGGCACTTGTTTTGGTCTGAGAACAACAAACACAACACTCTTCTCACCATGTTTTCTGGGTCCACGTTCCGCAGGTCTTCTATCAGGGCGAAAAGTCGTTCTCTGGCCTCATTGAGCATGCGCGTGCTGGCCTCTGTGTCTGCCGGTAGAATTTGCAGGAATTTCTCCATGACAAACAGCGCCAGGATCTGGTCCACAGACCGCATCTGTGGCTTCAGCCATTGACAGCAAAGCTCCCAGAGCTTGCAGAAGGCTTCTCGAGGCCCAGCTGCTTCTTCATACTGGAACTGACTGAAGCGCCGGTAGGAGGCTTCCCAGGCTGTGTCATTCCTTTGAGGCTGAGGGTCATGGTGGTACAAAGAGGGGGCCTGCATGGTAGATTTTTGGGTGCAGCTGTTGTGCCGCTGGACTGACTGGTTACAGCTTGCCTTGGGCCTGAGGTCTCAGGTCTCAGCTGTTTTTCTGGGTTGTCAACAGGGAAGTCACCTGCAACACAGGAGGGGACTCCATGAGAAAGGAGACACAGCACTGGTGACAAGAGGGTGTGATCTCTGCCCTTCAGCTTTTCAGAACCTAACAAAAGGTGCCCACTCTTCTCAGAAACATGAACATACGTGTTCGACTCTGCACCCAGCTGCCAAAAGCTTTACCGAGAGTCCACCCCCTGCACAGACTCCCTGGGCCTGTCCTTTCCTTAGGTTACCCATTGACCCCATGTGGCTACTGAAGTGGGCTTTAGTGGAAGTTAGAGGCTCTGTTCCTAGCCACATTCTACCTGCTCCAATGGGCATCAGTGAAGATCCCTCCCTACCTGCTGTTGGGCAGCTCTGCATGGATTTCGTGGACCACAGGCTGGAAACATGTACCCCTAACAAGCCTCCTGAAGAGGTTCAGGACTAGAGTAATAGCTCATTGGATAAGAGCACTGTATCTCTTCCAGAGGGCCTGAGTTTGAGTCTCAGTACCGACACAGTGCTCACAACTAGTTCTAGGGCGTCCAACACACTCTTCTAGCTTCTTCAGACACCAAGCATGCATGTGGATATAAACATACATACAGAAAGAAAATCTATGCACATAAAGTATTAATAATAATACTTTTTTTATAAGGAGTAGGTCTCTAGCCCCAGTCCTCGCATAATAATAGTAATCATGTTTTTCTCAATACAAGGTCGTCAAAAGAAAGGGGAGGAACACCCACAATTTCCTTGAAAAGTCCCTCTAATGCTGAGTCCCGCTTTCCTAATCTTCAAACAGTCCACTGTGCTGGAGCTGCGCTACACCAGCCACTCTGCACTGCCTTGACCTTGTCATCACAGACTAAGTGTAATTGCATTCATGATTCCATGCCCACCTCTCGCCCTTTTTTCTCTGCAGTAGCCTTCCTAATAGCTTTTCTAGAAGAAAGGTCACCCTGTAAAAAGTGAGAGCATAAAGTATCAGGAGTTTCTATTGAGGAATATCTACTGACTTCACACCACATCCTGTATACCAGGTCTAAACATTCTGCAGAGTGTGGTTCATCCCCGTTAGAATTTAGGAGCCAGACAAGAGGATTTTTTTTTCCTTTGTGGTGGTAGGGAGTGAGATGTGAATTTTGGAGCCATTGAATTAAAGTGTCCCAGGCCACAAGGAAATTGCCAGAGGGAAATGGTGATGAGGGCTTAAGAATGCCCAGTCTTGTGCAAACGGGCATTTACTTACTGTAGGTTGCATGGAAAAGTTCTTTTGGTGATCTGTGGGTCACACAAGTGGCCTCCCTAGATCTCAGGACCTGTACCTACTATTATGATGTAGAACTTCTTTCTCTGGCTGGATTTCAAGCTTTCCCTCTCCCCCCCTCTCGTTCTGCCCCTCAGTCTCTTGGTTTCTCCCTTCCTCCTTCCTGCTTCCCTTCCATTTACTGAGCAGTTTCTGTTCCTGACCTCTTCTCTAGAAGTCTGTTCATCAAAAATACTCAGGCCTCGCCTCACCAAACCATCACCTTCACCCCATCTTCTCCATAACACTTCTGTACAAAGGTGAAGAGACCTAGCCCTTGTGTGGTGACTCATAAACGCCAATGTGACTGTCCAGTAGAAGGTCCTCACAAATTAATGAGGCCACTGGTCACCATGAACTTCTGTGTTGCAAACCACACCAACCTCTGACCGAATCTATTGCAGAGAAAATTGTCTGTCTATTGAACATGGACAGAGTTCTTTCCAAATCATTATAGATAACCAGTGCGATTTATAATGAACATTTCTACTGCATTTACATTGTGTTGATGATTATAAGTCATCTAGATATTTATTATTTTTAGTTTTTAAAATTAGCATACAAGATAATAGATATTATGTCATTTTCAAACAAAGTCTGGTTTACAGATTCTCCTTCCCCTCAACTCCCCACCTCACTGCTCACCCTAATAGCCTTATAGCTTCCCCGTTTACTGTCCTCTTTCACGTCCTGTGTATATTTCTTCATCGTCTTTTATTAACCCCTTTTTGTTTCCTTTGTATATTTTAGAGTTTTTCTACATTTAACTGTGTTTATAAATAATGTATACATATCACGCATGAACATATAGTGTATACATAAACACACTATAATCTAGAGTCTCCATACAAGCAAGAACATGTGGTTTCTGGCTAAATTTGGGTCACCTCAATTGATGTCATACTTTTCAGATCCATCCATTTTCCTGAAATTTTTGTCATTTCATTTTCTTTACAGTTGAATAAAATTCTATCATACATGTACCACATTTTCACATTGCTTCTTTAGTCAGTAAAGCAAGGAAATTGAAGCAGACTAGATGTTCATCAACAAACAGATGAATAATGAAAATCTAGATGTGATTTAAAATAAAAATGATGATGTGTGTATCTTGTATTCAAACTCTAGGTCATTTTACCTGAGGGTATTGAGTCTGAAGGAATTACAGTATCCCAGAGCATGGATGAGAAAATCCTCCATGGAACTCTAAGAAGCTCCTAACTTCCTTGACCTGGGCATCTAGACTTCAGAATGGGACCCTCTGAGCTTGGGTCACCCAAAATAGGAAATGCGGTACAAATACAGAATGGAATTATATTCAACTATAAAGAATGGAATCACGAAAATGAATGGACCTGGAAAGTATAATATTAATTGAAGTGACCCAAACTTAGACAGAAATTGCATGGTTTTCCTCATATGGAGATCCTAAACTATAGTGTATTTATGTGTATACTACATGTGTGTAATTATACACATGTTATATATAAACAGATTTAAGTGTAGGAAAAGCCCCAGAATATACAAGCTTATTTGGCACATCAGTAGTTTACTTATTAAGCTAAGCAAAGCACTTCAAAGACAGATTGGGGTACAGTGACCAACAACCAGGGAAACCAGACTTTTCTTGTGTTTTTAAAATAAATTTTATTAATATTTAGAAGAGAGGTGTTAGAAATTCCAGATCCCTTAGGCCCTAATCACAGAATGCTGCAGGAAAGCCCTGTCCTAGCTCTGCAGTGGTCAGCAGGAATAAGCCCAGATAGTTCCCTATGATCCTAGGGCCAAGGCAACTTGACCAATTGTAGTCATACATTAATCAGTACTGTATTTCCTCTTATCTGGTCAACATGACCATCCCATACCAAACTGAAAAGCCTTACTTCTGATCTCTAGTATTCCCAACATTTCCACTAACTATTGTTATTATTATTATTGGTTTTTCGAGACAGGGTTTCTCTGTATTGCTTTGGAGCCTATCCTGGCACTTGCTCCGTAGACCAGGCTGGCTTTGAACTCACAGAGATCCACCTTCCTCTGCCTCCCGAGTGCTGGGGTTAAAGGCATGTGCCATCAATGCCTGGCTGTTGTTGTTATTATTAATGGTAGTGTTATTATAATTAATTGTATGTGAGAGTATGTGTGCACGAGTGGACTGTGGTGCATGAGGAGGCCAGAGGAGGACTTTGAGGAGTCTTTGAGATTATTCCCCTCTCCCGCAGGTTCTAGAGATGGATCCAGGGACATCAGGCTTGCACAGCAAGTGCTTTTACCTCCTGAGCCATCTAGTCCTACCATGACCATTTGAAACCTAATGGTTTAACTCACATCATTTGCTTTTTACCATAACACTGCCGTCAAGTCTTACCAACTGACTAAAATGAACCCTCTCATCCCAACCCCACAACAAACAATGCCTTCCTAGTCCTTGTTCCATCCTGTCCTCCACTCCCAGGACTAAGGGCACCGTTCACCTGGCCACCAACTCTCTGATAGGTATCCAAGCTTCTGCGATGCCAACTGGCACTATTTGCTGCAGGTCCTTCCTGCCCCCTTCCCAAGGACTGTCAGGGTCCTGTTGTGAGTCATTCTCCTCATCTTGTATTTGGATACTTCCGTGAACTGGAACCACCAAAAGTTAGCATGTTCCCCCTCTGGCTCCTAGGTCTGACTGATCTGTTATCTCCTTTTGTTATTTCTCTCCACCCACCACCTGCCCTCTGATGGTGCTGGTCTTCCAGACCACCCACAAAGAAGCTAGGTTTAAAGGCCATATTCAGAAAGGAGCCTCTTCTTTCCCCACTAGCAAAGGGCTCAGTGTCCCCAGGACTGCATAGAATCTGGCAGCATGTTGCCTTTGGCAAGCCTCACAGGCTAACAATTGTTTTCCACCAGAAAGCCTGTGCAGGACCCAGGATGACCATCAAATATCACTTTAGCCTGCAAGAGTCAGGTGAGTGTCTAGCACCTAGGAGATAAACAGGAGACTCCCACTTACCCACTCACCCACCTATTACATCTACTTCTACACTTCATGCTCTCTTTGGGTAACAAAGAAAGGAGCCAGATTTTGAGCCTTCTGAAATTCCTGCCGCCACTTGAGAGGTTAGGACTCACTCTTCAGTGTCCTCCTGCTGACTATCAGGAAGAAGTTAGTTTCTTCTTTTCCTCACTCAGTCTCCAAAGCACCTTTCACATTCCTCAGGCACATCTACCTTTTTTTCTGGTTTTGAAGACAGGGTTTGTCTGTGTAGCCCTAGCTGTCCTGCAACTCACTCTGTAGATGAGGCTGGCCACGAACTCACAGACATCTGCCTACCTCTGACTCCCGTGTGCTGGGATTAAAGGCATGCACCACTACTGCCTGGCCACATTTACCTTTTGAAGCTCCAAGTGAACATATCTCACTTTTAGGAGGTACCTTTGGCAAACACAGCTTAAGAAGCAGACTTCCAAGTGTCGGGGAGAAATCCTAGTTAATGTCTCATGATCAGCTCAGGGGTGGTGAGGTCAAGTAAAGGCAGGTCACCCACACAATACTGTATGGAGTGCACATGGCTTCCCTTATATTTGAATATGGCATAGGAAGCACAAAGACTGGAGATTTAACCAGTAATGTCTATGAGTTGGAGACCAGCCTGGATATATATGAGTTCTAGGCCAGCCAAGGCTAACCAGTGAGACCCTGTCTCTGTTAGGTCTCTCAACCCCTTAGGAGGAGTTATGTCCTCCTTTTAGTTCTTTTTCTCATTCCGTCTCAAAAAAAGAGACAGGAGCTAGTTATAAAATTAAAATCAAATTTTCAGCTTCCTGATAAAAGTTTACTGTGTGTACTTCTTCAGTGTCTCCAATGCTCCCCAAATCTTAAAACATGATACAAATATATGAACGATAAACTTGACTAATTGTGCACTTTTTTAAGAAATCGAGGCAAAAAAATTAAAAATTATAAGAAGCAGATGAAAATGAAAGCACGTGTGGCTTGGCACCTAATGCATAAACCAAAAACAGTTCCAAGAAGATGACCATCAGTAGCTATGAGTCAGTGCTTCTGTTACTATAAGACAGCCTTCAACTATATAAATCAATAATGCACCACAAAGTATTAGGAAAACAGGAATGAGGCTAATGCAAAATCAGTATATAAAAAGAAATAATAAGGATTAGGGTAGTAATGAAATGTACACTAATAGAACAATACTAAGAGCCGGATGGTGGTGGTACACTCGGGACGCAGAGGCAGGTGGATCTCTGTGAGTTCGAGGCCAGCCTGATCTACAGAGCGAGTGCCAGGACAGCCAATCTACACAAAGAAACTGTGTCTCAAAAAAAAAGACAAAAAGCAAAAACAGGATAGTACAAAGAAAGAAGGGAAGAAAAACTTGCTTCATTATAATAATACATTCCACAAACCCTTAACTAAAAAATTATATATTACAGCAAGAATCAGTAAAATTAGAAATTAAATCTGGGCACTCAGTGAGAGACTCCCTCCAAATCCCTCCAAATTAAAAAAATACAAAAAAATGGCTGGGGATATAGTTCAGTGGCAGCATGCTTTCTCAGCAAGAATAAAGCACTGGGTTCCCCCATTAGTACCACAAACAGAGGTTAAAATTGAGATGAAAAATAGGATGTTATAGTAGATGCCAATTCATAAGCTCATTATGGGATACTTTGAAAATCTGTATTTTCAAAAACCAGGCAATCTAGAAGACACTGTTAAGTTCCTAGACACATGTAACCTGCCAAAATTAAATCAAAAGGATATATACTACTTAGACAGATTTATGAGAAGCAGCTAGACTGAAGAAAAAACCCTCCCAGGAAAAAAGAACAAAATACAAAATTCCCAGGTTGATTTCTCTATGTCCTGTGATCAAAGTATATGGTATTTTAACAATAGTTCTGTGGAGATCCATGATGTGGTCTGGGAGGAGTTGGTAGGAGGAAGTAGGGTGAACATGATCAAATTACGTTGTATAAAGCTTTGAAATTCTCAAAATTTAAAAAAATGTGTGTGTGTGTGTGTGTGTGTGTGTGTGTGTGTGTGTGTGTGTGTGTGTGTGTGAGCCCAAAACCAGACGGATTCACTATCAATAACTACTAAGACTCAAAAGAGATATGCCAATACTCCTCCAGTCATTCCAAAAACTAGAAAGAGAAGGAACACTACCACATATTCTGAAGCTGGTATTACTCTACTACCAAAAATCAGAGGACACAGCAAAATCTAGACTAATTTTCCCGATGAATACAAATACAAAAATAATCTACAAAATAATAACCAAATTTTACAACGCATTCAAAATGACCCTACCTCGTACAAGTTGACCTCATCCCAGAAATGCAAAACAACATACGTAATAGAGCAAATATGCCAGGGACAGCAATTCCATGATCATCTCAATAGCTGAAATAAATGTGTTTTACTAAGTTCAACATCCTTTCTTGGTAAAAGTGCGGAAAAAAAAAACTGGGGATAGAAAAAAAAACACATATCTACATAATAAGAGGTATTTATGACAATTATAGTAAATGGAGGCAAACTGAAAGCATTCCCTCTAAAATCAAGAAACAAGGGTATCTACTCTTTCAAATAATATTTAATACAGTGGTTGAAATCTTACCTAGAGAATAATGCAAGAAAAAATAAATAATAATGTGATCCAAATAGGAAGGAATAGTTTATATTATCCTTAGTCATAGACATCAAGATCCAATACTTCAAAGACCCTATCAACTAGAAAACTCCCAGATCTGAGCAATTTCCCAAAGTAACAGGCTATAAAATCAGCATACAAGAACTAGTAGTTTTTCTATATACCAATAAAGAGTTTGTTGACAAGTAAATCAGGGAGCAGGGAACCCCATTCACTAGAGTTTCATAAAAATAGAATTAGAGCAGGTGTGGTGCCTGTGACTTTGAAGCCAAACTGGGCTATGTGGTGAATATCAAGCCACCCTTATCTAAAAAAATAACAAAATAAAATACCTAAAATCAACCCACCTAAGGTTAGCTTTGCAGAAAGAAATTAGCCATATGAAAATGGGAACACTTTCCCACATTCTTGGATTAGCAGATTAACATTGTAAAAATGGAGCTATTTCCAAAAGTAGTCTATATGTTTCATGTAATACCAATAAAAAATTCCAATGACATTCTTCATAAAACTACAAAAATCCCTCACAAAATTCATATGTAAATACAAAGGGTCTCTGATTTGCCAAAGCAGTCCTAAACAGAAAAACAATACTGTTTAAAATTCCACTAAAGAGCCAGATGGTGGTGGTGCACACCAGCAGATATCTGTGAGTTCAAAGCTAGCTTGCTCTACAGAGTGAGTTCCAGGGCAACCAGGGCTGTTATACAGAGAAACCATGTTCTGAAAAAAAATCCACTGAAGATCTTGTTACAGTAAGCATTATAGCATGGTGCTAGCAGAAAACAAAGAAAACCTGTGGAACAGAATAGAGGTCACAGAGATGAATCCACACAGCTACAGCCACCTGAGTTTTGACAAAGCATTCAAAAATGTACACTGTCAAACAAGACAATCTCTGCAAGATATTATAATAAAACTGGGAATGTTGATGTATGTAATCTCAGTACTTTGGGAGGTGGAGGCTGGACGAACAGGGGTTCAAAGTTATCTTTGGCTACATAACCTGTCCCCCAAAAAGGAAAAAAAAACCAAAACCAGAAAAGTAAACAAACAAACCAAAATGGAAAAATAAGTGGTGCTGGGAAAAATCGGTGTTTGTATTTAGAAGAACAAAGCTAGAACTATGTCCCTCACTCTGCCCAAATTCAATTCAAAATAGATGAATGACCTTAAGATGACACTTGAACCTCAAACTGCTAGAGGAAAATGAAATGAAAATATTCCAATATAAGCAAAAACAAGGAGTTTCTATAAAGGTTCCCAAAGAGCATCTTAGTTTATTTTTTATTCAGCTATCAAGATTAAAAATTTTGGTAAACTGGGTAGAACCAGAGAGCATAATGTTCGGAGAAATAAGTCCAGTTCCTTATACCTCTGGTTTGAGGGAACTTGAATTTACTAGCCCAGAAAATAGTTCCAAGAATTGACAAATGTACATTTAAAAAGGCCTCTGTACACCAAAGGAAATGAGAGGCAGGGTAGCATGAAGAGACAGCCTGCATAATAGAAAAAAGAAATAATAAATAAATAAATAACCCCGCTAACTAAATTTATGACAAAAGATTAATTTGTAGAATCTATAAAGAATCCCAAAACCTAAGGGCAATGGTGTAGCTGATGAACGGATTAATGAGTTGAATAAATAATACTCAAAAACAAAACATATAAACATATAAATCACCAATAAATAGATGAAAAAGGTTCAATATCCTTAGCCATCAGGGGAGAAAACTGAAGAGATTCCACCTAACACCAGCCAGTCAGAATGGTTTACATAAAACAAATAACAACAAATACTGGCATGGATGACCGGGTAAACAACCATTATATTTTGCTGAATGAAAAGTAAACTAGTGCTGGGTGGTGGTGGCACATGCTTTTAATCCCAGCACTTAGGAGGTGGATGTCTGTGAGCTTGAGGCCCAGGCCAGGCTGGTCTGTGAACTACACAGAAACTCTGTCACAAAATCAATAAAATAAATAAATTAAATTAAAAAGACAGAAAGAAAGGAAGGAACAGGGAGGAGAAAGAGAATTAGCATGGCTGCTACAGAAATTGCTCTTTTGGAGATTAAGTTTAAAAAAGGAAACCAAAAGGTAATAATAATAAAAGATAAAACTGTAGAACTACTAGGTGAAACAGGTATATCAGTGAATTTATATATAAATTTTCTTCCTTATTTATATATATTTCACAAGGAGTATAAAGCAAAAATGCTTTCCTGTTCATATTTATTCCATCACTGTTCCCAATAAAGTATGAAATCATAGTAAATGCCCATCTACAGATGAATGGATAAAGAAAACGTGGTATATATAAACAATGGAGTTTTTTGAGCTATAAAGAAAAATAAAATTATTAGTAAACTAGATATCTGGAACCGAAGAGCCTCATGTTAAGAGAGAAATCCAGATCCTTCCCACGCGCTGAGGCAACGTAAATTACAGTCACACATAATCAGCCGGTCCTTCAGTCAGCTTGGCTATCTCGTACCCAACTCTTAGTTTTTACCCCTTTATGTTCCCAACCTAGCCCTGTATCTTAATTTATTTCTTACTGTGTGTGGCCACACTCAGCCATGGCGAGTCTTGTGTGTGAGGAGAATAGAGGACAACTTTCAAAAGTCAGTTGTTTCTCTCCTCCTACCATGGGTTCCGGGGAGAGAACTCATCATGTGGGACACCGTCGGGCTACCGAACTACCTCATCCCACCAGGACTTTGAATCCTAAGTCCAAATGTCACACGCTTGGTTCGAGTCACACGTTTGCTGTTACTTTAAAGCCACGCCACCACGCCAACACGCACCATGCCGCCACGCCACCAGGCCGCCACGCCACCAGGCCGCCAGGCCGCCACTCCGCCAGCCTGCCCGCCGGCCCGCCAGCCGACAAGCCTCATTCACTGACTGAAAAAAGTCCACACTCTCAACTCCACACAAAACAACCCTTCCTGGTCTCTGTGTCTGTCTTTGTCCCTGTCCGGATTCCCGGAATCAAGTGGACATACCACACACAATCCTCGTGGTGTCTGTCAGACCGCCACCCTCAAAGACTTTCTTCCTCTTCGTCAGCTCTGGCGGACTGATGTGTGGCTCTCCTCACTCCTGTCTCCTCACTCAGGCACCTTAGAAACTGAGACACTAGGGGGGGCGCTACTGCTGCTCTGACAACTTCTAGACCAGTCAGGTCTTCTTGCATCACCTTGTGCCCTGGAGGACCACAGCTCTTCAGCCCGGGCACACTCAAGCTTGCCTCAGTTAACCCTGAGGCAAATTAGCCAGGTTTTCCAGAACCTGGCTAAAAAAGGAAAATCTCCCCTCCCCACTGGTAAAGAGGTCTGAGTCCCAGAGCTAAGAGAGGTCCGGCCGCTTGCAGCCTTGGCAAATCCCACAAGACAAAGTTCTTTTCCACGAGTGTGATACGGCTGAGGGCTAGTGTACAGCAGGGACTGATTATCACCACAGCCTCCTCAGATAAGGATCCAACACCTCAGGGACACAAAGGAGTCCCCTTTCCCACCACCCCCATCTCTCTACCTTGTACTCACTTGTAGGTGACCGACTGTCACCACTGGGCTGGACTGGATTCCACGTGTGGCTTCTTCAGCTTCTCTTGCCTTCTGAAAGAGTCAGCGCGCGCGAAGTCTATCTGCAACACGCAACCTTTGCGCATGCGTCTTATGAAGCCAACCTTCAGGAACTGGGGGGGGGGGAGAGCGTCCTTGTGAACGTCCAATGAAAAAGAGTGGGCTAGTGGGGTCAACAAGAGGTCAAAACCGCTGTTCGCTATCTCAAATTGCACGAAGGTGTTTTCCCCAGGGCAAGACTGAGGTACTGAGGCAAAGGGTCTCAGCGAAACCGCTTAATACTTTTCAACTAATTAGTGTTTTCGTATCGTATTACTTCTTAAAACATTCTTCACTGTTTGTTAACTCTTATTTTTAAAAAAAAAGGAGCCCTGAACGCGGGCAGTGGCAGCACACTCGTTTAATCCCAGCACTCGGGAGGCAGAGGCAGACCGGTCTCTGTGAGTTTGGCGCCAGCCTGGTCTCCAGAGTGAGTTCCAAGGACAGCCGCCAAAGCTGTTACACAGAGAAACCCTGTCTTGAAAAACCAAAAAAAAAAAAAAAAAGATAAATATTTTTTAAAGAGG